>NC_084583.2:8145000-8265000 GCF_033978685.3 Nerophis lumbriciformis
CTGGGTGTTGGGGTTTTTTTTGCAAAAATTCCACTAATTGTGTGAATGCTTTGGAGCATTCACACAATTAGTGGAATTTCTGGAATATGCTTTTCTACACTAAAATTCATCTTTTTAATAAACTTCTTCTTTTCCAGATTTTGGTGCTTCTACCTTCCACATTTTTCACCCGTTCCAACTTCAAACTGTTCAGCCTATTCGGGACTTGCGGGCTTTCCTTTGAAAAATTCCCAGATTTCCCAGAATTCCAGGTTTTCCGGGACATTTTTCCCATTCAAAATGAATCAGACATTTTTCAAACTTCCACCATTTCCACCTTTTTCAACCTATTCAAACCATTCCACCTTTAACATATTCCACCATTCTGGAAATTCAAACTTCCCTTTTTCCAAATTCCCAGATTTCCAAGAATTCCAGGTTTTTCGGGACATTTTTCCCATTCAAAATGAATTGGCCGTTTTTCAAACTTCCACCATTTCCACCTTTTTCAACCTATTCAAACCATTCTACCTTCAACATATTCCACCATTCTGGAAATTCAAACTACCCTTTTTCCAAGTTCAAAAAACTTCCCAGATTTCCCAGAATTCCAGGTTTTTCGGGAATTTTTCCCATTCAAAATGAATTGCCTGTTTTTCAAACTTCCACCATTTCCACCTTTTTCAACCTATTCAAACCATTCTACCTTCAACATATTCCACCATTCTGAAAATTCAAACTAACCTTTTTCCAAATTCAAAAAATTCCCAGAATTCCAGGTTTTCCGGGACATTTTTCCCATTCAAAATGAATCAGACATTTTTCAAACTTCCACCATTTCCACCTTTTTCAACCTATTCAAACCATTCTACCTTCAACATATTCCACCATTCTGGAAATTCAAACTTCCCTTTTTCCAAATTCCCAGATTTCCCAGAATTCCAGGATTTCCGGGACATTTTCCCATTCAAAATGAATTGGCCGTTTTTCAAACTTCCACCATTTCCACCCTTTTCAACCTATTCAAATCATTCTACCTTCAACATATTCCACCATTCTGAAAATTCAAACTACCTTTTTTCCAAATTCCAAAAATTCCCAGATTTCCCAGAATTCCAGGTTTTTTGGGACATTTTCCCATTCAAAATGAATTGGCCGTTTTTCTAACTTCCACCATTTCCACCTTTTTCAACCTATTCAAACCATTCTACCTTCAACATCTTCCACCATTCTGGAAATTCAAACTACCATTTTTCCAAATTCCAAAAATTCCCAGATTTCCCAGAATTCCAGGTTTTTCGGGACATTTTTCCCATTCAAAATGAATTGGCCGTTTTTCAAACTTCCACCATTTCCACCTTTTTCAACCTATTCAAACCATTCTACCTTCAAAATATTCCACCATTCTGGAAATTTAAACAACCCTTTTTCCAAATTCCAAAAATTCCCAGATTTCCCAGAATTCTAGGTTTTCCGGGACACTTTTCCCATTCAAAATGAATCAGACATTTTTCAAACTTCCACCATTTCCACATTTTTCAACCTATTCAAACCATTCCACCTTTAACATATTCCACCATTCTGGAAATTCAAACTTCCCTTTTTCCAAATTCCCAGATTTCCAAGAATTCCAGGTTTTTCGGGACATTTTTCCCATTCAAAATGAATTGGCCGTTTTTCAAACTTCCACCATTTCCACCTTTTTCAACCTATTCAAACCATTCTACCTTCAACATATTCCACCATTCTGGAAATTCAAACTACCCTTTTTCCAAGTTCAAAAAACTTCCCAGATTTCCCAGAATTTCAGGTTTTTCGGGAATTTTTCCCATTCAAAATGAATTGCCTGTTTTTCAAACTTCCACCATTTCCACCTTTTTCAACCTATTCAAACCATTCTACCTTCAACATATTCCAACATTCTGAAAATTCAAACTAACCTTTTTCCAAATTCAAAAAATTCCCAGAATTCCAGGTTTTCCGGGACATTTTTCCCATTCAAAATGAATCAGACATTTTTCAAACTTCCACCATTTCCACCTTTTTCAACCTATTCAAACCATTCTACCTTCAACATATTCCACCATTCTGGAAATTCAAACTTCCCTTTTTCCAAATTCCCAGATTTCCCAGAATTCCAGGATTTCCGGGACATTTTCCCATTCAAAATGAATTGGCCGTTTTTCAAACTTCCACCATTTCCACCCTTTTCAACCTATTCAAATCATTCTACCTTCAACATATTCCACCATTCTGAAAATTCAAACTACCTTTTTTCTAAATTCCAAAAATTCCCAGATTTCCCAGAATTCCAGGTTTTTCGGGACATTTTCCCATTCAAAATGAATTGGCCGTTTTTCAAACTTCCACCATTTCCACCTTTTTCAACCTATTCAAACCATTCTACCTTCAACATATTCCACCATTCTGTAAATTCAAACTACCATTTTTCCAAATTCCAAAAATTCCCAGATTTCCCAGAATTCCAGGTTTTTCGGGACATTTTTCCCATTCAAAATGAATTGGCCGTTTTTCAAACTTCCACCATTTCCACCTTTTTCAACCTATTCAAACCATTCTACCTTCAAAATATTCCACCATTCTGGAAATTTAAACAACCCTTTTTCCAAATTCCAAAAATTCCCAGATTTCCCAGAATTCTAGGTTTTCCGGGACACTTTTCCCATTCAAAATGAATCAGACATTTTTCAAACTTCCACCATTTCCACATTTTTCAACCTATTCAAACCATTCCACCTTTAACATATTCCACCATTCTGGAAATTCAAACTTCCCTTTTTCCAAATTCCCAGATTTCCAAGAATTCCAGGTTTTTCGGGACATTTTTCCCATTCAAAATGAATTGGCCGTTTTTCAAACTTCCACCATTTCCACCTTTTTCAACCTATTCAAACCATTCTACCTTCAACATATTCCACCATTCTGGAAATTCAAACCACCCTTTTTCCAAGTTCAAAAAACTTCCCAGATTTCCCAGAATTCCAGGTTTTTCGGGAATTTTTCCCATTCAAAATGAATTGCCTGTTTTTCAAACTTCCACCATTTCCACCTTTTTCAACCTATTCAAACCATTCTACCTTCAACATATTCCACCATTCTGAAAATTCAAACTAACCTTTTTCCAAATTCAAAAAATTCCCAGAATTCCAGGTTTTCCGGGACATTTTTCCCATTCAAAATGAATCAGACATTTTTCAAACTTCCACCATTTCCACCTTTTTCAACCTATTCAAACCATTCTACCTTCAACATATTCCACCATTCTGGAAATTCAAACTTCCCTTTTTCCAAATTCCCAGATTTCCCAGAATTCCAGGATTTCCGGGACATTTTCCCATTCAAAATGAATTGGCCGTTTTTCAAACTTCCACCATTTCCACCCTTTTCAACCTATTCAAATCATTCTACCTTCAACATATTCCACCATTCTGAAAATTCAAACTACCTTTTTTCCAAATTCCAAAAATTCCCAGATTTCCCAGAATTCCAGGTTTTTTGGGACATTTTCCCATTCAAAATGAATTGGCCGTTTTTCTAACTTCCACCATTTCCACCTTTTTCAACCTATTCAAACCATTCTACCTTCAACATCTTCCACCATTCTGGAAATTCAAACTACCATTTTTCCAAATTCCAAAAATTCCCAGATTTCCCAGAATTCCAGGTTTTTCGGGACATTTTTCCCATTCAAAATGAATTGGCCGTTTTTCAAACTTCCACCATTTCCACCTTTTTCAACCTATTCAAACCATTCTACCTTCAAAATATTCCACCATTCTGGAAATTTAAACAACCCTTTTTCCAAATTCCAAAAATTCCCAGATTTCCCAGAATTCTAGGTTTTCCGGGACACTTTTCCCATTCAAAATGAATCAGACATTTTTCAAACTTCCACCATTTCCACATTTTTCAACCTATTCAAACCATTCCACCTTTAACATATTCCACCATTCTGGAAATTCAAACTTCCCTTTTTCCAAATTCCCAGATTTCCAAGAATTCCAGGTTTTTCGGGACATTTTTCCCATTCAAAATGAATTGGCCGTTTTTCAAACTTCCACCATTTCCACCTTTTTCAACCTATTCAAACCATTCTACCTTCAACATATTCCACCATTCTGGAAATTCAAACTACTCTTTTTCCAAGTTCAAAAAACTTCCCAGATTTCCCAGAATTTCAGGTTTTTCGGGAATTTTTCCCATTCAAAATGAATTGCCTGTTTTTCAAACTTCCACCATTTCCACCTTTTTCAACCTATTCAAACCATTCTACCTTCAACATATTCCAACATTCTGAAAATTCAAACTAACCTTTTTCCAAATTCAAAAAATTCCCAGAATTCCAGGTTTTCCGGGACATTTTTCCCATTCAAAATGAATCAGACATTTTTCAAACTTCCACCATTTCCACCTTTTTCAACCTATTCAAACCATTCTACCTTCAACATATTCCACCATTCTGGAAATTCAAACTTCCCTTTTTCCAAATTCCCAGATTTCCCAGAATTCCAGGATTTCCGGGACATTTTCCCATTCAAAATGAATTGGCCGTTTTTCAAACTTCCACCATTTCCACCCTTTTCAACCTATTCAAATCATTCTACCTTCAACATATTCCACCATTCTGAAAATTCAAACTACCTTTTTTCTAAATTCCAAAAATTCCCAGATTTCCCAGAATTCCAGGTTTTTCGGGACATTTTCCCATTCAAAATGAATTGGCCGTTTTTCAAACTTCCACCATTTCCACCTTTTTCAACCTATTCAAACCATTCTACCTTCAACATATTCCACCATTCTGTAAATTCAAACTACCATTTTTCCAAATTCCAAAAATTCCCAGATTTCCCAGAATTCCAGGTTTTTCGGGACATTTTTCCCATTCAAAATGAATTGGCCGTTTTTCAAACTTCCACCATTTCCACCTTTTTCAACCTATTCAAACCATTCTACCTTCAAAATATTCCACCATTCTGGAAATTTAAACAACCCTTTTTCCAAATTCCAAAAATTCCCAGATTTCCCAGAATTCTAGGTTTTCCGGGACACTTTTCCCATTCAAAATGAATCAGACATTTTTCAAACTTCCACCATTTCCACATTTTTCAACCTATTCAAACCATTCCACCTTTAACATATTCCACCATTCTGGAAATTCAAACTTCCCTTTTTCCAAATTCCCAGATTTCCAAGAATTCCAGGTTTTTCGGGACATTTTTCCCATTCAAAATGAATTGGCCGTTTTTCAAACTTCCACCATTTCCACCTTTTTCAACCTATTCAAACCATTCTACCTTCAACATATTCCACCATTCTGGAAATTCAAACTACCCTTTTTCCAAGTTCAAAAAACTTCCCAGATTTCCCAGAATTCCAGGTTTTTCGGGAATTTTTCCCATTCAAAATGAATTGCCTGTTTTTCAAACTTCCACCATTTCCACCTTTTTCAACCTATTCAAACCATTCTACCTTCAACATATTCCAACATTCTGAAAATTCAAACTAACCTTTTTCCAAATTCAAAAAATTCCCAGAATTCCAGGTTTTCCAGGACATTTTTCCCATTCAAAATGAATCAGACATTTTTCAAACTTCCACCATTTCCACCTTTTTCAACCTATTCAAACCATTCTACCTTCAACATATTCCACCATTCTGGAAATTCAAACTTCCCTTTTTCCATATTCCCAGATTTCCCAGAATTCCAAGATTTCCGGGACATTTTCCCATTCAAAATGAATTGGCCGTTTTTCAAACTTCCACCATTTCCACCCTTTTCAACCTATTCAAATCATTCTACCTTCAACATATTCCACAATTCTGAAAATTCAAACTACCTTTTTTCCAAATTCCAAAAATTCCCAGATTTCCCAGAATTCCAGGTTTTTCGGGACATTTTCCCATTCAAAATGAATTGGCCGTTTCTCAAACTTCCACCATTTCCACCTTTTTCAACCTATTCAAACCATTCTACCTTCAACATATTCCACCATTCTGTAAATTCAAACTACCATTTTTCCAAATTCCAAAAATTCCCAGATTTCCCAGAATTCCAGGTTTTTCGGGACATTTTTCCCATTCAAAATGAATTGGCCGTTTTTCAAACTTCCACCATTTCCACCTTTTTCAACCTATTCAAACCATTCTACCTTCAAAATATTCCACCATTCTGGAAATTTAAACAACCCTTTTTCCAAATTCCAAAAATTCCCAGATTTCCCAGAATTCTAGGTTTTCCGGGACACTTTTCCCATTCAAAATGAATCAGACATTTTTCAAACTTCCACCATTTCCACATTTTTCAACCTATTCAAACCATTCTACCTTTAACATATTCCACCATTCTGGAAATTCAAACTTCCTTTTTTCAAAATTCCAAAAATTCCCAGATTTCCCAGAATTCCAGGTTTTTTGGGACACTTTTCCCATTCAAAATGAATCAGACATTTTTCAAACTTCCACCATTTCCACATTTTTCAACATATTCACACCATTCTACCTTCAACATATTCCACCATTCTGGAAATTCAAATTTCTCTTTTTCGAAGTTCAAAAAAATTCCATGATTTTCCAGAATTCCTGGTTTTCCAAAGCTCTATTTCCACCCTTTTTTCTGGCGACTACTCCTTCCACATTTTTCAACCCATTTCAACCGTTCCACCGTCAAAACATTCTTCTTAATCCGGACAAAAGACAAAGTTGTTTTTTGAACTGGAAAAATTCCCTGTTTTCCCGAAATTCCAGGAATTCTGTAATACCATTTCTCAATTCAACATGTTGCTACTTCAACATTTCTCCACCGATTTTAAAAATTCCAACATCAACCATTTCAACTCATTCAGACCATTTAAGTTTTTTTTTACCATTTTCAAAAAAAGTCCTGCTTTTCCCAAAATTCCCTAATTTTTTGGAAATTCCCATCGAAATGAATGGGACATTCTTCAAAGTTCCACAATTCCCACATTCTTACACCCACTCAAACCATTCCACCTTTAACACATTCCACCATTCTGGAAATTCAAACTACCTTTTTTCCAAGTTAAAAAAATTATAGATTTTCCCAAAATTCCCTAATACCATTACTACTTCAACATTTCTTGCCCGATTTAAACAATTCTAACACCAACCAATTCAGCTCATTCAGGTAATTAATGCTCTTAATAATTTTCCCAAAAAATCCCGCTTTTCCTAAAATTCCCAAATTTCCAGGAAGTTCCCATTGAAATGAATGGAACTTTTTTCCAACAATTCCCACATTTTTCAACCTATTCAAACCATTCCAACATCAACACATTCCACTCATCCTGGACATTCAAACTAGCACTTTCCCAAGTTCCAAACCAAATTCCCGTTTCCTGGAAATTCAAACTCTTCAACATTCAAACTATTCTTACATTCATACTACATTCTGTCAGCATTTCAGTTCAACTTCAGCATTGGAGCATTCACACGCAGTTCCTTCAGGAATTGCATCTTCTAGTTAATTTTCTAGTTTTGTTTATCATCTCAGCTGCATTCGGGCGGAAGGCGGGGTACACCCTGGACAAATCGGCACGTCATCGCAGACAAGCGGTAGAAAATGGATGGATGGGTTTTTCATCTCATTTCCTCTGCTCACTTTCCCTCCAAAAAGTTATCTACTCAGTGGGGAGCTTAAGGAAGTGTGGATTCCAATGTGATCTACTCACCCTTAAAGCTACATTGAATCACTTAGTCATTGACTGTGGCCCCCACACACCCACACACCCACACACATCCCACACACACACACTGCATTCAGACTAACAGTTGAATATACACTATATTGCCAAAAGTATTTGGCCACCTGCCTTGACTCACATATGAACTTGAAGTGCCATCCCATTCCTAACTCATAGGTTTCAATATGATGTGGGTCCACTATTTGCAGCTATTACAGCTTCAACTCCTCTGGGAAGGCTGTCCACAAGGTTGCAGAGTGTGTCTACAGGAATTTTCCACCATTCTTCCAAAAGCGCATTAGTGAGGTCACACACTGATGTTGGTGGAGAAGGCCTGGCTTTCAGTCTCCCTTCTAATTCATCCCAAAGGTGTTCTATTGGGTTCAGGTCAGGACTCTGTGCAGGCCAGTCAAGTTCATCCACACCAGACTCTGTCATCCATGTCTTTATGGACCTTGCTTCGTGCACTGGTGCACAGTCATGTTGGAAGAGGAAGGGGCCCGCTCCAAACGGTTCCCACAAGGTTGGGAGCATGGGATTGTCCAAAATGTTTTGGTATCCTGGAGCATTCAAAGTTCCCTTCACTTCCCATTGAAATGAATGGGACATTCTTCAAAGTTCCACAATTCCCATATTCTTACGCCCACTCAAACCATTCCACCTTTAACACATTCCACCATTCTGGAAATTCAAACTTCCCCCTTTCCAAGTTCAAAAAATTCCAGGATTTTCCAGAATTCCTGCTTTTCCAAAGCCCTATTTCTACACTTTTTTCTGGCGACTACTCCTTCCACATTTTTCAACCCACCGTCAAAACATTCCTCTTAATCAGGACAAACAACAAAGTTGTTTTTTAAAATGGAAAAAATCCCGGTTTTCCCAAAATTCCAGGAATTCCGTAATACTGTTTCTCAATTCAACATGTTGCTACTTCAACATTTCTCCACCGATTTGAAAAATTCCAACACCAACCATTTCAACTCCTTCAGATCATTCAAGTTTTTAACCTTTTTTTTTAATTCCTGCTTTTCCCGAAATTCCAATTTTTTGGGAAAATTCCCATTGAAATCAATGGGACATTCTTCAAAGTTCCAAAACTCCCACATTTTTCATCTTATTCAAACTGTTCCAACTTCAAAATATTCAACCTGTTTGGGAATTGAATCAGAATCAGAATCAGAATAGTTTTAATTGCCATTGTTTGAGAACGGGTTCACAAGCTAAATTTTACTTGTGTGATCTACTTCAACAATTCCAAACAATTCCAGGATTTCAGTTCAATTTCAGCATTGGAGCAAATTGCCTCATGTAGTACAGTATATTATCATACTTTCAAAGCATGTTTTTGTCTAAATAAAAATACTTAACTTTACAGCAAACTACCCATCAGCATATTACAAACCCCGTTTCCATATGAGTTGGGAAATTGTGTTAGATGTATATATAAACAGAATACAATGATTTGCAAATCATTTTCAACCCATATTCAGTTGAATATGCTACAAAGACAAGATATTTGATGTTCAAACTGATAAACTTTTTTTTTTTTTTTGCAAATAATCATTAACTTTAGAATTTGATGCCAGCAACACGTGACAAAGAAATTGGGAAAGGTGGCAATAAATACTGATAAAGTTGAGGGATGCTCATCAAACACTTATTTGGAACATCCTACAGGTGAACAGGCAAATTGGGAACAGGTGGGTGCCATGATTGGGTATAAAAACAGCTTCCAAAAAAATGTTCAGTCTTTCACAAGAAAGGATGGGGCGAGGTACACCCCTTTGTCCACAACTGCGTGAGCAAATAGTCAAACAGTTTAAGAACAATGTTTCTCAAAGTGCAATTGCAAGAAATTTAGGGATTTCAACATATACGGTCTATAATATCATCAAAAGGTTCAGAGAATCTGGAGAAATCACTCCACGTAAGCGGCATGGCCGGAAACCAACATTGAATGACCGTGACCTTCGATCCCTCAGACGGCACTGTATCAAAAATCGACATCAATCTCTAAAGGATATCACCACATGGGCACAGGAACACTTCAGAAAACTAAATACAGTTGGTCGCTACATCTGTAAGTGCAAGTTAAAGCTCTACTATGCAAAGCGAAAGCCATTTATCAACAACACCCAGAAACGCCGCCGGCTTCTCTGGGCCCGAGATCATCTAAGATGGACTGATGCAAAGTGGAAAAGTGTTCTGTGGTCTGATGAGTCCACATTTCAAATTGTTTTTGGAAATATTCGACATTGTGTCATCCGGACCAAAGGGGAAGCGAACCATCCAGACTGTTATCGACTCAAAGTTGAAAAGCCAGCATCTGTGATGGTATGGGGGTGCATTAGTGCCCAAGGCATGGGTAACTTACACATCTGTGAAGGCACCATTAATGCTGAAAGGTACATACAGGTTTTGGAACAACATATGCTGCCATCTAAGCGCCGTCTTTTTCATGGACGCCCCTGCTTATTTCAGCAAGACAATGCCAAGCCACATTCAGCACGTGTTACAACAGCATGGCTTTGTAAAAAAAAAAGTGCGGTTACTTTCCTGGGCCGCCTGCAGTCCAGACCTGTCTCCCATCGAAAATGTGTGTTGCATTATGAAGCGTAAAATACGACTGAAGCTCTACATAAAAAAAGAATGGGAAATAATTCCACTTTCGTAGCTTCAACAATTAGTTTCCTCAGTTTCCAATCTTTAATTGAGTGTTGTTAAAAGAAAAAGTGATGTAACACAGTGGTGAACATGCCCTTTCCCAACTACTTTGGCACGTGTTGCAGCCATGAAATTCTAAGTTAATTATTATTTGCAAAAAAAATAAAGTTTATGAGTTTGAACATGAAATATGTTGTCTTTGTAGTGCATTCAATTGAATATGGGTTGAAAAGGATTTGCAAATCATTGTATTCCGTTTATATTTACATCCAACACAATTTCCCAACTCATATAGAAACGGGGTTTGTACTATAAATAAAAAAAAACCTACTACGTTTTTTTGCGTTAAAATGCTGTTGGCTGAGTTGCCAGTTTTTGACTGTAAAATCCAGGGTTGATGTTTTTAACGGTGTATTACTGTAAATGGAAAGACGATACATTTGTTTTTACGGGAGAAAAACTGGCAGTGAAGTTGCCAGAATGAAAAAAAAGAACTTGTGCTGTTTTTCCATTTACAATACAATGTTGTAAAAAACAATGTCAATTTAACACAAACATTCTGGCAACTAAGCTGCCAGCTTTTTCTGTAAAAAAAAACCCAAAAGAAACATTGGTACTGTTTTTCCATTTACTGTAAAATGTTGTAAAAAAAACCCCAAAAAAACACTATTTTACTGTATAATTTTGCAAATGTAAAGTTTTTACTGTAAAATTGACAGTCTACTTAAAACAATTTATATAATTAATAATGAAATCCACAGGCAAATCCATGCATTATTCACTGTTACAAGCCAGCCATAACTGCCATGTGGCCCTCAATGAAAACCACTTTGACATCCCTGAGCTAGACTTTCCCAGTCAGGAGAGCACTGACTGTGCACGTCAGGAAGAACTGTGTAGTTCTGTGTACTGATAACATGATAAAATGTACATGGTACAAATGAAGGACTGTACAGGAGGACTTCAACTTACAAGCCTAATTGCTTCTGTGATAGAGCACTTTATTCCAAACACTTGTATCTTTCATTAACGCCGCCCTATCAATTGTTGCTCCAAAACAGCACAAATTAGACATTTAACATGTCTTTTAAAAAGAAAAACAAACATTTACATTAGAAATATTATGACAAAAACAAAAGAATAGAATGTATTAGGGTTATACGGTATACCGATACTAGTATAGTATTGCGGTACTAATGAATCAAAAACGGTACTATACTCTGTTTGAAAAGTACTAGTCCCCCCCCCCCCCCCCTTTTTTTTTTTTTACAGGCATGACGTTGCTGGTTTTACGAGCAGAAGAGCATGTTCGGCAGTGCGCACACACAGAGTACTTACAAGCAGACACAGTGTGTAGACAGAACAGGGAGAATGGACGCATTTTGGCGTAAAAAGTAAAGATAAAGGTGAAGTTATAACACTGAAACACCCTCAGGAAGAGGTGCTTTAAGATGTTTCCATGGTGACAAATAAAGTACGTTTATTACAAGTATCATTATCACCGGAGGACGAGGAATAGCTAAACATGCTTCACTACACACCGTAGGAGGATACAATAGCTCATCGACGTCACAATGTAAACAAACGCCATGGGTGGATCTACACCTGACATCCACTGTAATGATACCAAGTACACCAGTGTATTTAGTCGATACTACTATGATTACATCTATATTTTTTATCGTCACAAAATCTTTTTTCTTTCTTTCTTATGTTTATAAACTCAGGAAATATGTCCCTGGACACATGAGGACTTTGAATATGACTAATGTATTATCCTGTAACTACTTGGTATCGGATTGATACCTAAATGTGTGGTATCATCCAAAACTAATGTAAAGTATCAAACAAGAGAAGAATAAGTGATTAATACATTTTAACAGAAGTGTAGATATAACATGTTAAAACAGAAAGTAAGCAGATATTAACAGTAAATGAACAAGTAGATTAATAATCAATTTTTACAGTTTGTCCCTCATAATGTAGACAAAATAATAGGTAGATAAATGACACAATATGTTACTGTATATGTCAGCAGACTAATTAGGAGTCTTTGTTTGTTTACTTACTACTAAAAGACAAGTTGACTAGTATGTTCATTATTTTATTTAAGGACTAAATTACAATAATAAACATATGTTTCATGTACCCTAAGATTTGTTGTTCAAATAAACCCAATATTGCAATTTTTTGTGGTCCCCTTTATATGGAAAAGTATCAAAATACATTTTGGGACCGGTACCGGTACCAAAATATTGGTATCGAAACAACCGTAGAATGTAGTACAAACAAGTACAGTAGTTTTAGGAAGTCATGTCATGATAATGTGCAGCATTTACCTTGGAAAGTGGACTTCTACGGTTTGTCATTTGAGCTGCTTCTTAGTCAAACACACCATCAGCAGCTCCTCCGTATTTTCATGGATGACGTTAGACTCCTCCTGCTTCAGTATGGAGCGCTCCAATTGCCTCATCAAATTGGCGAAACGCTCAGTCCTTTTTAAAAATGATTTATTTATTTAATTCAAGTAATATCATCCACTTATTCTCATTCCTGTGCTTCACCCTCACTTTCTTCCTTCCCATTTTTGGAAGAAAAAAAAAAGTTATGTCCATCTCTATCTCTAGCTATAACCTAATGCTTGTTAATAAGACCGGATAACGAAAATGTTATCTAAAAACAAACGATGTATATATATATATATATATATATATATATATATATATATATATATATATATATATATATATATATATATATATATATATACATATATATACATATATATATATATATATATATATATATATATATATATATATATATATATATATATATATATATATATATATATATATATATATATATATATATAGTACAGGCCAGTGCCGGCCCAAGCCTCCATGGGGCCCTAAGCAAAATTAGATTTTGGGGCCCTCTATTTCTGCCAATAATATTGATTGATCATTCACACACCTACTATAAACTCATTGTGGCTCTGGCAGTGTTGTTTACATTATCCTATTGTCAGCCTGGCATGTCTTTACAAATTACATGTCATTTATAAAGATATGGGGGTGGCCCAGTTTATAACATAAATAATACCAATGAATGAACGAATGATGTCCAGAGTGCCACATATGGTTCCTAATCTTAAAATGTAGAAAACATTCAGCTACAAGAGTGGCCTGGGGTTGAACAGTCCAAGTGATAAAGCTTTGCATTTACGGTAAAAGTGTCATCTTGTCTCATCAGTCTTGTACATATTAGTCTTTAATTACTAGTTTATATTTTTAGTTAATTGTTCATATTTAATGTTTACTTTGTACAAAGAGAGCGCAGTCTACTGAAGTTAAATTCTCAATAGTTTTCCCCTTTGAAAGACGCAAGGGAAATTCCTTCCATTTCACCATGTTGCTACAATGATCTTCACTGTTTTCATGCTGTTTCAGCAGTGCACCTATGTTGACCCAATCCAGCTGTCCCTCGGCTGCCAGTTTTTAGGACTTTTTGGAAAATAATTTGCAGCAAAAGCAATAGACTGCATCTTTACTTCTTCAATAAGTCAGCCAGCTACGCTTGACTTTTTCTCCATTGACTAGCTGTCTGTAGGTATAATGATAATGAAAACTTCGGCCATCATGCCGTTTGGGGAATGAAAAGTTCTCCTTAATAGACAGTGGTCCTCTGATCACCTGCTCAGTCCTGTCTGAATCTGAGAGGAAAGAAGGCCACTCAGCTGGGTCAACTGGCGGAGCTGATGATGGTCCATGGTGTGAAGGGGACGTTGTGGTGGAAGTTGCTGAGGAAGTGACCAAAGAAAGACAATGACTAAAAAAGAAGGACCTATAAGGTCATTAAATTGCACTGTTGGACATAGTTATTAATCTCAGAATGTTCTGCAGTACAATGAGCAATTACAAAGGGTGTTTTGCAGTTAACTTACTAGATAAATCAGCTGTGGTTTCAGACATGGAGGGGACAGTGGGCACAGAGGGTGGAGGTGTGTGAGAGAGCACTGTAGAGGATGGAGATGGACCTAAGATGAAATACATACATACATACATATAGGCACACATATTAATGAGATACTTTGACTATATTAATTTCCCTTCAAGTGTAATATTTATACTAAGAAATTAAATGTATACCGTGACAGTCTTTTCCTCACCTGATTCATCACTCACAGTTGAGCCTGAGGATGTGGACTGGCTCTGGGCTGATTCTGTGCCTCCAAAGTATTTTAACAATGCTCCTGGGGAAGTTTCACATAACTTATGAGTTGATGTAAAAAAAATAATGTTTATTTTACTCAAATAAATTACCGTGCTCTGCTGCAAACAATTTGTGCAAACAACATATCTCACTAGTAACCTGATGCTAAAAACATATTGCTAGCACCTGATGCTAAAAACATATTGCTAGCTAGCTAACGTCACCTAGCTAAAGCTAATTACAGCTACAAATCTCTTTGATAAACTTTTTATTACCAAGTCATGCAAGCATACCTTTATCATGGCATTTTTTCTCCTCTTCCACTTTCTTCTTCTTCCTTTTTTCTGCACCTGAAGGATATGTCCTTTTTTGTGACATTGTTTTGCCTCTATCTGCGCTTTTGATGCCCAGTGCGCACTGGCATTGCACGGCGGGCGGCAAACGTCACAGGTGCAGCAGAGGCAGCTTTACATTTAAAGAGAGGCAGGAAGAATCACTAGGCCTAGATCAGCAGCAGCACTCTGTTGACCTAAAATTGTGTTTTTGTACAATAATATATCTTTGATCATTTAGAAATCATCAGTCAGACTCCTACATGCAAAAAATAAAAAATAAGAAATTTTTGTTAATTGCTTTTGGGGGCCCCCTGGTGGCCGCGGGGCCCTAAGCAAGCGCTTAGTACGCTTATGCCTTGGGCCGGCTCTGGTACAGGCCAAAAGTTTGGACACACCTTCTCATTTCAATGCGTTTTCTTTATTTTCATGACTATTTACATTGTAGATTGTCACTGAAAACATCAAAACTATGACACCTGTGAAGTGGAATCCATTTCAGGTGACTACCTTTTGAAGCCCATGGAGAGAATGCCAAGAGTGTGCAAAGCAGTAATCAGAGCAAAGGGTGGCTATTTTGAAGAAACTCGAAAATAAAACATGTTATCTGTTATTTCACCTTTTTTTTGTTAAGTACATAACGTGTTCATTCATAGTTTTGATGTGACAATCTACAATGTAAATAGTCATGAAAATAAAGAAAACACATTGAATGAGAAGGTGTGTCCAAACTTTTGGCCTGTACTGTATATATATATATATATATATATATATATATATATGCTCCAGCACCCCCCGCGACCCCAATAAAAGGGACAAGCGGTAGAAAATGGATGGATGGATATATACATACATACATACATATATATATATATATATATATATATATATATATATATATATATATATATATATATATATATATATATATATATATATATATATATATACATATATATATATATATATATATATATATATATATATATACATATATATATATATATATATATATATATATATATATATATATATATATATATATATATATATATATATATACATATGATATGCCTGAGTGGCAACACCCAGAGAGATAAGCGGTAGTTAATGGATGGATGGGAGGGCTGGTTAGGACAGATTTTAAAAATAAATTTATTTTGGGCACCCCTGGTTTGTATGTTGCCCTATGTTTGTTATTTAGACTTAGACTTAGAAAAAACTTTAATGATTTACAATGTTCTTCTTATTTATTTATTTATATTTATATATATCATTATATTATTATATTATTATATATTATTTATATTTATTATTTTGGGATTTTAATGCACTATATACAATCTGGGTAAGTCACCCAGTGCACAATGCAAATTATTAATAATGTATTGGGTCACATTAGATTACAATAAATAGGCAGGTGTGACGTCACGTAACAACAAACAGATCATTTAACTGAAAGCTGGACTAAAAAAAAAAAAAAAAAAGTACGTTTCTTAATTACTTTTACGAGGCCACTTTACCGCGCTGTCCACAAAAAAACAACAACAAATGGTCGATGAAGACCGCAGCAGTTTCCACAGTCCAGGCGGAAGTACTCCCCCCGCCCGGCCTTTACGTGCACTGCCACGCAGGCAGCAGCACGTCAGCCAATCACATCGAGTGGGCGGGGCCAGCCTAGCATTTCTCATAGCCACGTAGCTAAGCTACCAAACGTTGACAGTCTAGGTAAGTTTCTTTGTTATTTACCTTGTGTGACATTTTATACCATTTTAGACGGACATGTGTAATTATGCCACATAGATTTATCAACTATACTATACTAGTGTCACTCGTGTCAACACATGTGCTTTGACAGCCAGCTACCGTTAAAAGTTGTTAGCTAAGTAGCATTAGCATTGGTACCCCCACTACTTTATAGATACATTTATTTTTAATAACCACTAACATTATCAATGTGAGGGCTTTTTTGTGTTGTATTTTGCTAAACATGCATTAGCTAATGTGCCACTGTTCTTATTTTGGAAGCGAACGTCAGCGAACGTTAGGATGGATTTGCCACATCAAGGATACCGAGCAAGTAAGTTAATCACTAATCATTAATCACCATGTGACGTCACACAATTATCTTTTATTTTTTTGAAGTCAATTATTAGTTCCCGCCTTTGCAGTGGAAATAAGGAGGTCAGAAGGGTCACAACATTAGGAACCGTGCTGACACAGGCCATAACATTAGGTACACCTGCAGTCTACTACCTAATGCAGAGCTGGGCAAATATTAGGCCCCGGGGGGCCACATTGAGAGAAAGCAATGTGTCTGGGGGGGCCACGGTGTGTATGTGTGTATAAATTATACACTATATTGCCAAAAGTATTTGGCCAGCCATCCAAATGATGAGAATCAGGTGTCCTAATCACTTGGCCCAGCGTATAAAATCAAGCACTTAGGCATGGAGACTGTTTCTACAAACATTTGTGAAAGAAAGGGCCGCTCTCAGTGATTTCCAGCGTGGAACTGTCACAGGATGCCACCCGTGCAACAAATCCAGTCGTGAAATTTCCTCGCTCCTAAATATTCCAAACTCAACTTTATTATAAGAAAAGTGAAGAGTTCGGGAACAACAGCAAGTCAGCCACCAAGTGGTAGGCCACGTAAACTGACAGAGAGGGGTCAGCTGATGCTGAAGCGGATAGAGTGTCCGCCCTGAGATCGGTAGGTTGTGAGTTCAAACCCCGGCTGAGTCATACCAAAGACTATAAAAAATGGGAGCCATTACCTCCCTGCTTGACATTCAGCATCAAGGGTTGGAATTGGGGGTTAAATCACCAAAAATGATTCCTGGGCGCGGCCACCGCTGCTGCTTACCCCTCCCCTCACCTCCCAGGGGGGTGATCAAGGGTGATGGGTCAAATGCAGAGAATAATTTAGCCACACCTCGTGTGTGTGTGACAATCATTGGTACTTTAACTTTATAGTGCAAAGACGTTCTGTTGCTACAGAGCTCCAAGCTTTCATGTGACCTTCCAATTAGCCCACATACAGTACGCAGAGAGCTTCATGGGATGGGTTTCCATGGCCGAGCAGCTGCATCTAAGCCATACATCACCAAGTCCAATGCAAAGCGTGGGAGGCAGTGGCGTAAAGCACGTCACCACTGGACTCTAGAGCCGTGGAGATGGTAGTATTAATGTTTTATACTGTCCATTAATAAAACAATTCCTCTTATCTACAACAGGCCTGGGCAATTATTTTAACTCGAGGGGCCAAATTTAGAGAAAAAAATGTGTCTGAGGGCCTGTATACCTATTTTTAGGAACACTAATACAAAACCTCTGCTGAATGCTAAAAACGTTCAAAAAAGGAATGGAATTTTAAATTTTTTTTACTGAATGTGACACCCAAATGTACATGAAAATAAAGAAAGTGGGATTTACAATATTAACTATGAACAATAAAACACTGAATATTAACAATATATGGACATGTTTTACTTCTCAGACCAGCTCCTCCATAACTGTGGATCTTTTTAAATCAAATCCAAATCGAGCTTTATTTATAAAGCAGTTTTCATACATAAAATAAATGCAACGCAAAGTGCTTTACAAAGTTAAAAACAATACCCCGGTGACCCATATCCCCCATTATCACATACGTATGCACGGACATAGATACCAAACACACACACACACACACACACACATATGCAACTATATGGACCAATGATTGCATGGCTGAGTGCAGAGGAGACATGTGAGTAAACACTATCACATCTGCACCAGGAGGTCATCAGACCATGGCCACCAGGACACTGACACAAAGGCGCCCCCACAAGCACGGCCGATAACCCCTGAGGCAGATGGCTCATCTTGGAAACGTGGGAAAATAAAAATAATAAAACTTGTAAAATAGTAAGAACCTTGTCTAGAGATAAAGAATAAAATACAAGTAAGACATGAAAATTAATAGAAAATATATATAAGAATAAAATACAAGTAAGACATATGAAAATGAATAGAAAATATATATAAATGTGGAAGTAGTGTCAAAGCGCTTTGAGTACCTTGAAGGTAGAAAAGCGCTATACAAGTACAACCCATTTATCATTTATAAGAATAAAATACAAGTAAGACATATGAAAATTAATAGAAAAAAATATATATATATAATAAAATACAAGTAAGACATGAAAATTAATAGAAAAAATAAATATATATACATATAATAAATAAATAATAAAATACAAGTAAGACATATGAAAATTAATAGAAAAAATAAATATATATAATAAATAATAAAATAAAAGTGGCTACTTGTCCAGGGTGTACCCCGCCTTCCGCCCGAATGCAGCTGAGATAGGCTCCAGCACCCCCCGCGATCCCAAAAAGGGACAAGCGGTAGAAAATGGATGGATGGGATGGATAATTAAATACAAGTAAGACATATGAAAATTAATAGAAAAAATAAATATATCAATATATACAGGTAAAAGCCAGTAAATTAGAATATTTTGAAAAACTTGATTTATTTCAGTAATTGCATTCAAAAGGTGTAACTTGTACATTATATTTATTCATTGCACACAGACTGATGCATTCAAATGTTTATTTCATTTAATTTTGATGATTTGAAGTGGCAACAAATGAAAATCGAAAATTCCGTGTGTCACAAAATTAGAATATTGTGTAAGGCTAATACAAAAAAGGGATTTTTAGAAATGTTGGCCAACTGAAAAGTATGAAAATGAAAAATATGAGCATGTACAATACTCAATACTTGGTTGGAGCTCCTTTTGCCTCAATTACTGCGTTAATGCGGCGTGGCATGGAGTCGATGAGTTTCTGGCACTGCTCAGGTGTTATGAGAGCCCAGGTTGCTCTGATAGTGGCCTTCAACTCTTCTGCGTTTTTGGGTCTGGCATTCTGCATCTTCCATTTCACAATACCCCACAGATTTTCTATGGGGCTAAGGTCAGGGGAGTTGGCGGGCCAATTTAGAACAGAAATACCATGGTCCGTAAACCAGGCACGGGTAGATTTTGCGCTGTGTGCAGGCGCCAAGTCCTTTTGGAACTTGAAATCTCCATCTCCATAGAGCAGGTCAGCAGCAGGAAGCATGAAGTGCTCTAAAACTTGCTGGTAGACGGCTGCGTTGACCCTGGATCTCAGGAAACAGAGTGGACCGACACCAGCAGATGACATGGCACCCCAAACCATCACCCAACCATGCAAATTTTGCATTTCCTTTGGAAATCGAGGTCCCAGAGTCTGGAGGAAGACAGGAGAGGCACAGGATCCACGTTGCCTGAAGTCTAGTGTAAAGTTTCCACCATCAGTGATGGTTTGGGGTGCCATGTCATCTGCTGGTGTCGGTCCACTCTGTTTCCTGAGATGCAGGGTCAACGCAGCCGTCTACCAGCAAGTTTTAGAGCACTTCATGCTTCCTGCTGCTGACCTGCTCTATGGAGATGGAGATTTCAAGTTCCAACAGGACTTGGCGCCTGCACACAGCGCAAAATCTACCCGTGCCTGGTTTACGGACCATGGTATTTCTGTTCTAAATTGGCCCGCCAACTCCCCTGACCTTAGCCCCATAGAAAATCTGTGGGGTATTGTGAAAAGGAAGATGCAGAATGCCAGACCCAAAAACGCAGAAGAGTTGAAGGCCACTATCAGAGCAACCTGGGCTCTCATAACACCTGAGCAGTGCCAGAAACTCATCGACTCCATGCCACGCCGCATTAACGCAGTAATTGAGGCAAAAGGAGCTCCAACCAAGTATTGAGTATTGTACATGCTCATATTTTTCATTTTCATACTTTTCAGTTGGCCAACATTTCTAAAAATCCCTTTTTTGTATTAGCCTTACACAATATTCTAATTTTGTGACACACGGAATTTTGGATTTTCATTTGTTGCCACTTCAAATCATCAAAATTAAATGAAATAAACATTTGAATGCATCAGTCTGTGTGCAATGAATAAATATAATGTACAAGTTACACCTTTTGAATGCAATTACTAAAATATATCAAGTTTTTCAAAATATTGTAATTTACTGGCTTTTACCTGTATATAGACAAAGAGCAGCTCGAAGACCTCGATGAAGAACACAAACAAAGGACCCAGATTTCCCTCGCCCGGACGCGGGTCACCGGGGCCCCCCTCTGGAGCCAGGCCCGGAGGTGGGGCACGATGGCGAGCGCCTGGTGGCCGGGCCTGTCCCCATGGGGCCCGGCCGGGCACAGCCCGAAGAGGCAACGTGGGTCCCCCCTCCAATGGGCTCACCACCCATAGCAGGGGCCATAGAGGTCGGGTGCAGTGTGAGCTGGGCGGCAGCCGAGGGCAGGGCACTTGGCGTTCTGATCCTCGGCTACATAAGCTGGCTCTTGGGACGTGGAACGTCACTTCGCTGGGGGGGAAGGAGCCTGAGCTAGTGCGTGAGGTGGAGAAGTTCCGGCTAGATATAGTCGGACTCACTTCGACGCACAGCAAGGGCTCTGGAACCACTTCTCTTGAGAGGGGCTGGACTCTCTTCCACTCTGGCGTTGCCGGCAGTGAGAGGCGACGGGCTGGGGTGGCAATTCTTGTTGCTCCTAGGCTCAAAGCCTGCACGTTGGAGTTCAACCCGGTGGACGAGAGGGTAGCTTCCCTCCGCCTTCGGGTGGGGGGACGGGTCCTGACTGTTGTTTGCGTTTACGCGCCAAACGGCAGCTCAGAGTACCTACCCTTTTTGGATTCACTCGAGGGAGTACTGGAGAGTGCTCCCCCGGGTGATTCCCTCGTTCTACTGGGGGACTTCAACGCTCATGTTGGCAGCGACAGTGAAACCTGGAGAGGTGTGATTGGGAAGAATGGCCGCCCGGATCTGAACCCGAGTGGTGTTCTGTTATTGGACTTTTGTGCTCGTCACAGATTGTCGATAACAAACACCATGTTCCAACATAAGGGTGTCCATATGTGCACTTGGCACCAGGACACCCTAGGCCGCAGTTCCATGATCAACTTTGTAGTTGTGTCATCGGATTTGCGGTCTCATGTTTTGGACACTCGGGTGAAGAGAGGGGCGGAGCTGAAGAGTTGGCTGCGATGGTGGGGGAGGATGCCGGACAGACCTGGCAGGCCCAAACGCATTGTGAGGGTTTGCTGGGAACGCCTGGCAGAGTCTCCTGTCAGAGAGAGTTTCAATTCCCACCTCCGGAAGAACTTTGAACATGTCACGAGGGAGGTGCTGGACATTGAGTCCGAGTGGACAATGTTCCGTACCTCTATTGTCGAGGCGGCCGAATGGAGCTGTGGCCGCAAGGTAGTTGGTGCCTGTCGTGGCGGTAATCCTAGAACCCGTTGGTGGACGCCGGCGGTGAGGGTTGCCGTCAGGCTGAAGAAGGAGTCCTATCGGGTTCTTTTGGCTCATGGGACTCCTGAGGCAGCAGACAGGTACCGACAGGCCAAGCGGTGTGCGGCTTCTGCGGTCGCGGAGGCAAAAACTCGGACATGGGAGGAGTTCGGGGAGGCCATGGAAAAAGACTTCCGGACGGCTTCGAAGCAATTCTGGACCACCATCCGCCGCCTCAGGAAGGGGAAGCAGTGCAGTGTCAACACCGTGTATGGTGGGGGTGGTGCTCTGCTGACCTCGACTGCGGATGTTGTGGATCGGTGGAGGGAATACTTCGAAAACCTCCTCAATCCTACCAGCACGTCTTCCTATGAGGAAGCAGGGCCTGGGGAATCTGTGGTGGGCTCTCCTATGTCTGGGGCTGAGGTTGCCGAGGTAGTTAAAAAGCTCCTCGGTGGCAAGGCCCCGGGGGTGGATGAGATCCGCCCGGAGTTCCTTAAGGCTCTGGATGTTGTGGGGCTGTCTTGGTTGACAAGACTCTGCAATATCGCGTGGACATCGGGGGCGGTCCCTCTGGATTGGCAGACCGGGGTGGTGGTTCCTCTCTTTAAGAAGGGGAACCGGAGGGTGTGTTCCAACTATCGTGGGATCACACTCCTCAGCCTTCCCGGTAAGGTCTATTCAGGTGTACTGGAGAGGAGGCTACGCCGGATAGTCGAACCTCGGATTCAGGAGGAACAGTGTGGTTTTCGTCCTGGTCGTGGAACTGTGGACCAGCTCTATACTCTCGGCAGGGTCCTTGAGGGTGCATGGGAGTTTGCCCAACCAGTCTACATGTGCTTTTGGACTTGGAGAAGGCATTCGACCGTGTACCCCGGGAAGTCCTGTGGGGAGTGCTCAGAGAGTATGGGGTAACGGACTGTCTTATTGTGGCAGTTCGCTCCCTGTATAATCAGTGTCAGAGCTTGGTCCGCATTGCCGGCAGTAAGTCGGACACGTTTCCAGTGAGGGTTGGACTCCGCCAAGGCTGCCCTTTGTCACCGATTCTGTTCATAACCTTTATGGACAGAATTTCTAGGCGCAGTCAGGGCGTTGAGGGGATCTGGTTTGGTGGCTGCAGGATTAGGTCACTGCTATTTGCAGATGATGTGGTCCTGATGGCTTCCTCCGGCCAAGATCTTCAGCTCTCACTGGATCGGTTCGCAGCCGAGTGTGAAGCGACTGGGATGGGAATCAGCACCTCCAAGTCCGAGTCCATGGTTCTCTCCCGGAAAAGGGTGGAGTGCCATCTCCGGGTTGGGGAGGAGATCTTGCCCCAAGTGGAGGAGTTCAAGTACCTCGGAGTCTTGTTCACGAGTGGGGGAAGAGTGGATCGTGAAATCGACAGGCGGATCGGTGCGGCGTCTTCAGTAATGCGGACGCTGTATCGATCCGTTGTGGTGAAGAAGGAGCTGAGCCGGAAGGCAAAGCTCTCAATTTACCGGTCGATCTACGTTCCCATCCTCCCCTATGGTCATGAGCTTTGGGTCATGACCGAAAGGACAAGATCACGGGTACAAGCGGCCGAAATGAGTTTCCTCCGCCGAGTGGCGGGGCTCTCCCTTAGAGATAGGGTGAGAAGCTCTGTCATTCGGGGGGAGCTCAAAGTAAAGCCGCTGCTCCTCCACATCGAGAGTAGCCAGATGAGGTGGTTCGGGCATCTGGTCAGGATGCCACCCGAACGCCTCCCTAGGAAGGTGTTTCGGGCACGTCCGACCGGTAGGAGGCCACGGGGAAGACCCAGGACACGCTGGGAAGACTATCTCTCCCGGCTGGCCTTGGAACGCCTCGGGATCCCCCGGGAGGAGCTGGACGAAGTGGCTGGGGAGAGGGAAGTCTGGGCTTCCCTGCTTAAGCTGCTGCCCCCGCGACCCGACCTCGGATAAGCGGAAGAAGATGGATGGATGGATGGATGGAATATATATATTTTTTTTTTCTATTAATTTTCATGTCTTACTTGTATTTTATTTTATATATATAATTATATTATATATTATATATTACAGTAAATAAATAAATATAACTAAATAAAATCTTGCATAACTAATAGGATAAAAAGTAAAATACAAATGACTTCAATAAAATGATATCAGGTAAAAGCCAAATTAGAAAGGCTTTTACAATCAAGCAAAACACAACAACAACAAAAAACAGCAAAATGTGAATGCAAAGTGTAATAAACACCTACAATATGATATATTATCATGTAAAAATCTGCTTCCACATCTGTTCCTGACACAGGCGCTTGAGGCTGGCTGCTCTGAAAACAAACCCCGCCCCCTCTGCTTTGTTCCTGGTTTGAGCTGTTGTGACGCAGATTAGCGTAATAAATCCTATAACACTCAAAAGTGCAGATTTCAACCATTGAAATACTTTCTATAGTTCAAGACTTATGGTCATTTAAAAACAGCACTGCACATCATATTGGCAGCGACAGTTTTGATGTTAAAGGTCTAAAAAAATGATGTAGAACGTCCGGCGGGCCGGATTTAACATTTTAATGGGCCGCATGTTCCCCGCGGGCCGTATTTTGCCCAGGTTTGACCTAATGGTATGATGTATATTGATCAACATATGAGCAAAGCATCACACTTCATAAGCCAGAATTATCTACAATAGTTAAATGGAATACATTGTCAATTGGTTTTGCTTGTATAGTAGGGCTGCACCATTTGGAGGAAAAACCTAATTGCGATTTTTCTCTCCAAAATTGCGATTTTCATATTTTATACATAAAACTGCGAAAATAACAAGTGAAGGAAGACATGTTACTTTTAGCCTGTCAATCAACATATGTTTGTATCAAGGTGCCACACATTGGAACAAATTGAAATAATTTACCCTAAAACATTTGGCTTAAGGCAGACCGACTCAGAGCTTTGGTCTACATCACGGGTGTCAAAATCAAGGCCCGGGAGCCAGATTTGGCCCGCCACGTCATTTAATGCGGCCCGCGAAATCCCTGAAATAATATGAGTCAATAAAGCAATTTATCATTTACTAAATGTAATCTTTTCATTGTGACAGACAGAAATACATGTATTGTAAGCTATTGAGTATATGTTAAACTTTATCTAATAATGCAACATTTATAATACTATCATTAATTTCAAACTTTTTAAAATGAAAACAAAATAAATATCGGATTGAGTTATATCAAAGCAAGTTATTCATTAAATTGTAGAAATGACAACAGATTTTGCAGTAAAAAAAACTGTCACCTCTTTGCCAGGATTTTACAGTAAAAAAAAAAACTATAGTACTGTTTTTCCATTTACAGTAATACGCTGTAAATTTTACGGTGAAGTTGTGGCATTTGTTTGTCTGTTTGTTAGCAACATGACTCAAAAAGTTATGGATGGATTTTGATGAAATGTTAAGAAGATGTCCATAAAAACACAATTCCTCTTATCTACTACAAACACACTTCTCCCACATGCTTCCTCCATTTCTCGCCTTTGGCGTTCCATCTTGCCGGTCCTGTGTTGCACAGAGGATTATGGGAGATGTAGTCTATTTTAAGGCCGGCCAATGCAAAGGCGCCAGAAAAAAAACTACACTCACCAAGTTGTTGTTTTGACGCCGTCACACGTCACGGCATTATTGTGAGGATTTTTGAAACCGTAAAACCGCGGTACCCACAGTACTGTTACATCCCTAGTAAACTTAGACTTAGACAAACTTTAATGATCCACAAGGGAAATTGTTCCACACAGTAGCTCAGTTACAAAGGATGGAAAGGATAATGCACCCAAAGGCACAAAAAGAGGGTGAAAACAAAAGGTATAAAGTAGACTAAACATTTACCATAGTAGCAATATAAATATAACATATGTAATATTTACATATAATATATACCATATATATATATATATATATATATATATGTATATGTATGTGTGTGTGTATACCGTATATATATATATATATATAACAAATCCCAATCACTATGTACAATATTACAGTATATGTAACAGCTGCAGCAAAAAAAAGGGCAGCATAAAAAGATTGTGAAAGAAGAAAATAGCAGGCTTCGCTAAACATCCTAAAACAGGAACCTGTTGTTCAGTCAGTCCAGTTTGTTTGACTTTTTGTTTATTCAGCAAATAGACCAACCTGGCATGATTTAGCACTGTAGATCATATGTGTATGCTAATGTTTGTGTCCTTACATCATATACCAGACCAAGAAGTGATTTATATATAAAAACTTTCCACTGATAAAATCTGCGATTTGACAAAAATTGACAGTTTGCCTTTGCATATAAAGTGCAAAGGTGAAAATGGCTACTACAACCAGTAATCAAACATAATGCTCAGTGATGAAGGGTATCCAGTTTTTTCAAATACGTTTTAAGGTGCATTCATGAAAAGCAAGTCTCCATAATCTAGCAAAGGCATAAAAGTGGTTCGAGTCAAGCGTTTACTAACTTGTCGTGAAAAGAAGTAGGACTAGTTTTTAAAGAAAAATCCAAATTTAAATTTAAGTTTAGCTATAAGTTCTTCAAAGTGAGATTTAAAAGACAAATTCTCATCAATAACAATCCCCAAGTTCCATTTCAAGTTCAACCTTTTGAGCAGTTGGTATTATCGGAGTGTTAAATGGCAATTGTTTACCATTTGAAAATTACATCACCTTAGATGTTTCTGCATTAAGCCATACTTGCCAACCTTGAGATCTCCGATTTCGGGAGGTGGGGGGTGGGGCGGGGGGTGTGGTTAAGATATATATATATATAAGAAATACTTGACTTTCAGTGAATTCTAGCTATATATATATTTTTTTTTTATTACATATATATATATATATTGTTGAGTTAAGGGTTGAATTGTCCATCCTTGTTCTATTCTCTGTCACTATTTCAGAACACACACATTATACAAATATACATTATATAATCAATAAGAAAACGGGAGCTCTAATTTGGGAGTCTGAATTAGGATCAGAAGTTCCTATATAAACATTGCGCACTCACATCGCTTTTTTGTATTGATTACTGCAGCTGTGCACTGGATTCATTCACAAATACAAACTACAACTCACAAACACTTTAGAGTTAGGCTCCACCATCAGAATGTGTACTTAAACTTATAAAGATCACATGGATATTATTCCGTGAGTTGATTCACCAAAACTAACCTGTTATACAGGAGGAAAAAGCACACAGGACGTTTCAATTGTTCACAGACTGGTCGCGCTCATCAGAATGACAAGACACTTCCGGTCTGCAGGTGATAGCATTCAATTAGGAAGAAATGCCCTACTGCCCCCTACTGACCAATGTGAATACTGATAAATGTGTAATGACAGCTTCAAAAACGAATTCAAACCACAAAATAAAATAAATAAATCAACACAAAAATGTGACACATTATGGGTGGGTCACATATGCATGTACAGTAGATGGCAGTATTGTCCTGTTTAAAAGTGTCACAACATTGCTGTTTACGGCAGACGAACTGCTTTACGGTAGACGCTGTTGTTGTGTGTTGTTACCGCGCTGGGAGGACGTTAATGAAACTGCCTAACAATAAACCCACATAAGAAACCAAGAACTCGCCCTCGATCATTAGCTGTTTATATTGTGGGAAAGCGGACGTGTGAACAGGCTGTCAACACGTCACTCAGGTCCGCATGGAGCTGGAGGGGGCGTGGCCTCCAGCTCCGCCTGAATTTCGGGAGATTTTCGGGAGAAAATTTGTCCCGGGAGGTTTTCGGGAGAGGCGCTGAATTTCGGGTGTCTCCCGGAAAATCCGGGAGGGTTGGCAAGTATAGTCTCAGCTGAGTCAGCTGGTACTGAACAACATCAAAAGCAGACTGCAGGAGCTCAAGAGTTCGAGCAAACGCAGGGGATGAACAATATATGGCCGCGTCATCTGCATAAAAATGGAACGCAGCATCCGACACATTATCACAGAGATTATTTGTAAAGAAATGTATACTATGTTTACCTCTTTCCCTCCAGGTAAACAGAGAGGTCGTGCAGCTCCGATGGGGGGAGAATCTGTGCTTTTTGACGATACCAGCACATCAGCCGTCAACACTCAGGGTTATTACACTCCAGGATACAACATGGCGGGGCCCCCAAACGAAATGCAACCTGGAGGGAACAATTTGTTTGCTGATCCCATGGCCAACGCTGCAATGATGTACGGCTCGTCCTTAGCCAACCAGGGCAAGGATATGGTGGGCAAGGAGGTGAGCTCGCTTGTGTTATTACAAGGGCCATGTGACATGAATCACTAAGAGTGTATATGTGGGTCAATACAGTGGTGCCTCAACTTATGTTGCCCATTGAAATGAGTTGAAATCAATTTAATTGGTGCTTGGCCCCCAAAAACGGCACAATTTTACCATTATATAAGGAAAAAGTGCATGAAAAACAATAAAGTTAAGTTAAAGTTAAAGTACCGATGATTGTTACACACACACTAGGTGTGGTGAAATTTGTCCTCTGCATTTGACCCATCACCTTGTTTACCCCCTGGGAGGTGAGGGGAGCAGTGGGCAGCAGCGGTGGCCGCGCCCGGGGATCATTTCTGTTGATTTAACCCCCAATTGCAACCCTTGATGCTGAGTGCCAAGCAGGGAGGTAATGGCTCCCATTTTTATAGTCTTTGGTATGACTCGGCCTCGGTTTGAACTCACAACCTCTAACCACTAGGCCACTGACAATAGAATGTTCTACAAACTATGTCAAATTTAAAAGCATTGTAATAATAATAGACAGTATTTATCTAAGAGAGCGGACTTCTATGGTATCTCCTTCCAGCAGTCAAACCCATCCATCAGCGGCTTCTCCATATTTTGATGCATAAATGTCCGCAGTTTAGATATTATTTTAACACCCTAGGCTGGCCTCCTGCTTCAGTATTGTGCAGACTGGTATGTTTTTTGATGATTTCTTTCTATAATTCAATTAATATTATCCGCTTCTTCTCAGCACTGTCCTTCACGCTCACTCTCTATTACCTAGGTGTCAAAGTCAAGGCCCGCGGGCCAGATCCGTCCCGCGAATGAATGATCTATGGCCCCCGGGATGATATTCGATTAGTATTAGAACAGGCCCACAGGCCACAGCCGCCTGCTGCTGTTTTGCACGCACCAATACTTCATCCCCCACAATGCAACGGTAGCCCGCAAACTCACTGAAGCGCCGCAAGTGGGCCTCGGCTTCATTATTCATCAACATTCAGGGCTAAATGGAAGGTGGAGGGTGAGAACAGGGGGTTTCAAGCCAGGTGGGAGGCAGAGTACATGTTCACAGAGGTAAAAGGCAAACCTGTGTGGAGAAAAGTGTGGCTGTAATGAAAGAATATCATCTAAGAAGGCACTATGAAACGTCTAATAAACACAAAGACAAGAATATGGACACGGAACAAAGGCTACAGAAGGTGGAAGAATTAAAAACAAAGTCTTAAGTCCCGGCAGACTCTGTTCACTAAAGCCACATCACAAAGCTATGGTGTCGTTTTGTAACTGGCACCATGTTTGAATATAATTGTAATATTTGAATGATGATAAATAAATGTGTTGTGGCAGTATGCGGATTTCACCAATGCGGCAGTTTGTGGGAGCAATCGGTTGCTTTTCCAAAACATTTTTAATAAACTGCCAACTAGGGATGTCTGATAATATCGGACTGTCGATATTATCGGCCGATAAATGCTTTAAAATGTAATATCGGAAATTATCGGTATCGATTTTCAAAATGATCGGTATCGGTTTCAAAAAGTAAAATTTATGACTTTTTAAAACGCCGCTGTGTTCACGGACGTAGGGAGAAGTACAGAGCGCCAATAAACCTTAAAGGCACTGCCTTTGCGTGCCGGCCCATCCATCCATCCATCCATCCATCTTCTTCCGCTTATCCGAGGTCGGGTCGCGGGGGCAGCAGCCTAAGCAGGGAAGACCAGACTTCCCTCTCCCCAGCCACTTCGTCCAGCTCCTCCCGGGGGATGCCGAGGCGTTCCCAGGCCAGCCGGGAGACATAGTCTTCCCAACGTGTCCTGGGTCTTCCCCGTGGCCTCCTACCGGTCTGACATGCCCTAAACACCTCCCGAGGGAGGCGATCGGGTGGCATCCTGACCAGATGCCCGAACCACCTCATCTGGCTCCTCTCGATGTGGAGGAGCAGCGGCTTTACTTTGAGCTCCCACCGGATGACCGAGCTTCTCACCCTATCTCTAAGGGAGAGCCCTGCCACTCGGCGGAGGAAACTCATTTCGGCCGCTTGTACCCGTGATCTTGTCCTTTCGGTCATAACCCAAAGCTCATGACCATAGGTGAGGATGGGAACGTAGATCGACTGGTAAATTGAGAGCTTTGCCTTCCGGCTCAGCTCCTTCTTCACCACAACGGATCGATACAGCGTCCGCATTACTGAAGACGCCGCACCGATCCGCCTGTCGATCTCACGATCCACTCTTCCCTCACTCGTGAACAAGACTCCGAGGTACTTGAACTCCTCCACTTGGGGCAGGGTCTCCTCCCCAACCCGTGCCGTGCCGGCCCAATCACATAATATCTAGGGCTTTTCACACACACAAGTGAATTCAAGTCATACTTGGTCAACAGCCATACAGGTCACACTCAGGGTGGCTGTATAAACAACTTTAACACTGTTACAAATATGCGCCACACTGTGAACCCACACCAAACAAGAGTGACAAACACATTTCGGGAGAACATCCGCACCGTAACACAACATAAACACAAAAGAACAAATACCCAGAACCCCTTGCAGCACTAACTCTTCCAAGACGCTACAATATACACCCCCCGCTACCCGCCCACCTCAACCCCGCCCACCTCAACCTCCTCATGCTCTCTCAAGGAGAGCATCTCCCAAATTCCAAGATGCTGTTTTGAGGCATGTTAAAAAAAATAATGCACTTTGTAACTTCAATAATAAATATGGCAGTGCCATGTTGGCATTTTTTTTTCCATAACTTGAGTTGATTTATTTTGGAAAACCTTGTTACATTGTTTAATGCATCCAGCGGGGCATCACAACAAAATTAGGCATAATAATGTGTTAATTCCACGACTGTATATATCGGTATCGGTTGATATCGGAATCGGTAATTAAGAGTTGGACAATATCGGATATCGGCAAAAAAGCCATTATCGGACATCTCTACTGCCAACGTTAGAATGCTAAACAGGAAGTGCTTAAAGTTTAATGCCTTTAATGACAAAGTCTACGTTCATGGTGTTTTTAAAACTGCACCAATTTTTTCCTCAGTTTTCATATTTACAAGTGTTTTGCCATGAGGATTATTTGTAGTATGTACATTTTCAGAATGCACTTCTTCTATTTTTGGCCAAAGTAAGACAGAGAAAAGAATCTGAAGTTGTCTTTATTTTGAAGTTATTATGCCATGATTTTACCAGTCCGGCCCGCGTGGGAATAGATTTTCCTTCATGCGGCCCCTGAGCTAAAATGAGTTTGACACCCCCGCTCTATTCCAATGGTTGTAAAACACAGTAATGTTAATCTGTCACTATAAGCTAATGCCAGCGAGCATAGACCCGATGTTTTGGGCAGATCGTAGGAGTTCACTGTGACATTTGCGATGCTAACTAGCGGCGAAAGGCTGGCAACTCAAATTTTTTGCTGGCACCCCGAAGCATAACACAAAACCCTCGTAAGTTGGGGCACGTTGAAGTACCACTGTATATCAAATATCATCCTGGCCTATTCCGCCTGTGCATTTTCCCACTGCCTTTTTGTTGACTCAGAACCAGTGAAAGTACCTATCAACAGTCCTTCCTCGTTGTCGCAATTAAAATGTTATAATTCTGCATAACTTATTCTGAATGTTGATTGGGAAAGGCACCAATTTACCATAAATAGATGCAATTCTACCGTTCTGACGACAAACTACATGTTCCGTGTGAAACCCAAACTTTACGCAATGCTGCTACCGCCTGTGCTTAAAAATGACTCATGAGTAATTGTTGACTTTGGCAGACGTGTCGAGCACATCCGACTATTAAAATGTCCTTTGTTTGCCTTGCAGATCAGCAGGTTTATGTCTGTGAACAAGCTGAAATACTTCTTCGCCGTGGACACCAGATACGTGCTGAAGAAGCTCATGATCCTCATGTTCCCTTACACACATCAGGTAATCAGAACATGAGACACAGTGTTCACAAGTTCATGATGATCTTTTTGGGTATGATACTTCCTACCTCTTATCCAGCTCTAAAGAGATACTGACTTAATCAGTGGCTGGTAGGAATGATAGGAACAGCATATGTACAAACACAGTGAATACAGTTTAAATTACAAGTCAACTATCTGTGCTCTGATAATGAAAATAATTGGACCCCAAACTCTACAAGAAAATAATAATACATTTTACTTATAAGGCGCCTTTCTGGGCACTCAAGGACACCGTACAAAATCTAAACAATAAAATCCATTGGATAAAAACAACAACAAAGATCGATAAGATTTACAATGAATAAGCAGTCAGGAATAGGTGTGTTTTGACTCTTGATTTGAAGAGGGATATTGAGTCTAAGTTACGAAGGTCTGGTAATGAGTTCCAAAGATGAGCGGCTGAAAGCTCGGGCACCCACGGTGGACACTTTAAATAAGGGGACAGTGAGATGGATGGATGAAGAAGGTCTTAGGGAACGTGAGGGCGTGGCGACATGGAGCGGGTCAGAGAGATATGATGGAGAGAGGTTATGGATAGCTTTGAAAGTGAGGAGAATTATTTTAAAGTGGATACGGTGTTTGATGGGTAGCCAGTGGAGTTGCTGCAGAACAGGGGTGATGTGCTGGAATGAAGGGGTTCTGGTGGTTATCCGGGCTGCAGAGTTCTGGAGAAGCTGAAGTTTGTAAAAGAAATACTATGGTTTGACCTAGCAAGTGAGAAACCTTTATGGTTAATCTAGGGACTTGTGAATACAATATGTTATACTGTACTGTATAATGAGAGTCGACCAAGTTTATTTGGATTTATAAACCGTTTTTACCAAATAAACAATGAGAAATATATTAATTCAGATCCTGTTGGGTTTGCAAACTGACTTGAAATGCATGCGATGAAACAATATAATTGGACACTGTTGGCCCTGTGATGAGGTGGCGACTTGTCCAGGGTGTACCCCGCCTTCCGCCCGAATGCAGCTGAGATAGGCTCCAGCACCCCCCGCGACCCCAAAAGGGACAAGCGGTAGAAAATGGATGGATGGTTTCAAAAGTTCTTTGCGCCGTTGTGACTTGATGCAACGGCCTTAATAATCATCATTATTCATAAGATCACACTATCTTAAAATTATCATATTATGGGGTCATATTATGATTTTTTTCCCCATACATCTAAAACACTACATAACATGAAATAGTGGCGCTTTGGCCGAAATTTGGCATAGATTTAGTTTTACAAACCCTCTTCAAGCCTTTCTGAGACTCTTCAGAATGCGCCATTTTAGTGGGCAGTCTTATTTATGTGCCAAAACTATCCTCTAGGCCAAGCGCCCCTAGACTGGATATTCACCTCGTCAGCCACGTTGTCGTTTTTAGCGCTTCCATATCGAGTCTACTGACAGATACAAGTTAGAACTAGGGTTGTACGATATATTGGTACTAGTATAGTATCGCGGTACTAATGAATCAACAACGGTACTATACTCTGTTTGAAAAGTACCGGTTCCCAATGTATTTACTTATTTATTTTTTTAACGGGCATGACGGCGTGCCTTCACGTCATGGCATTGCTGGTTTTACGAGCAGAGGAGCATGTTCGACAGCGCGCACACACAGAGTACTTACAAGCAGACACGGTGTGTAGACACAAAAGGGAGAATGGACTCATTTTGGCCTAAAAAGTAAAGATAAAGGTGAAGTTATAACACTGAAACACCCTCAGGAAGAGGTGCTTTAAGACATGGCTAGCTAGCTAGCAGCTAACATCCATCCACAGTGTTTTAGCTACTTCTAAATCACTAATCCTCGCCTGACAAATAAAGTAAGTTTCTTACAAGTATCATTATCATTGCAGGACGAGGAATAGCTAAACATGCTTCACTACACACCGTAGGAGCATACAATAGCTCACCGGCGTCACCGCTAACAAAAGTTAGCGCACCTGAATGTAAACAAATGCCATGGGGTGGCTCTAAACCTGACATCCACTGTAATGATACCAAGTACAAGAGCGTATCTAGTCGATACTACTATGATTACATCTATATTTTTTTATCGTCACAAAATCTTTTTTCCTTTTTTAAAATCTATATTATGTTTATAATGTCAGTAAATATGTCCCTGGACACATGAGGACTTTGAATATGACCAATGTATGATCCTGTAACTACTTGGTATCGGATCGATACCTAAATGTGTGGTATCATCCAAAACTAATGTAAAGTATCGAAGAAGAGAAGAATAAGTGATTACATTTTAACAGAAGTGTAGATAGAACATGTTAAATCAGAAAATAAGCAGATATTAACAGTAAATGAAGAAGTAGATTAATAATCCGTTTTTACAGTTTGTCCCTCATAATGTGGACAAAATAATAGGTAGATAAATGGCACAATATGTTACTTCATACGTCAGCAGACTAATTAGGAGTCTTTGTTTGTTTACTTACTACTAAAAGACAATGTTCACTATTTTATTTAAGGACTAAATTACAATAATAAACATATGTTTCATGTACCCTAAGATTTTTTGTTCAAATAAAGACAATAATGCATTTTTTGTGGTCCCCTTTATTTAGAAAAGTATCGAAATACATTTTGGTACCGGTTCCAAAATATTGGTATCAGGACAACCCTAGTTAGAACTATTAGCTACTTTTTATTAGCAATAGCAACAGCGCAGGATTGTAGCATGCACCCCACAACAAAAGGAGAGAGAAAAAAGGGACTTATCGATTGCAACTTTTGACTACAACTTGGGAAAAAACAGACTCACGCAAAGGTTTTCGGGTAAACTGCTACCATATATGGAGATTTCCACCAACGTAACTTAGGCAAAATATCTCACTAAAGTCCTAAATTCCAGAGGGCTCATTTTGGAGCTAACGCAAGAGTGTTTTATAAATATCTCTACCATGCCTCCATGGTTTGGTTTCAAGTTTTCAAGACTTACGAGGATCCCAAATACACAAAACGGGTGCCAACAGGTAATAAAAGTTGGTTTGGCATAACAAATATGAAGTCTTTTAAGTTACCTTTTTTTTTGCTAGGGTGAGTGGCAAATACACACGTCACACAAGTGTAGAAAGCAGTTAGCCACGTCAAGATCCCTAAAACAAGAAATGACACGTCTGATGACGCTGGAGTCTCATTGGTTTGAAACTTTTAAGCGGGTGATTTCATGGAACTTTTTGTGAACATTTTTCTACGGTGGCTCTAGGATTGGGAAGTTCGCTACCATCGGGACACTCCGCTGCCTCCGAGACAAGATGTGAACGCACCTGATCTTTACATACCGAGTGAGCTTGCATATCATGTGACCCGGATCAGAAGCATGTTGGAATTTCTTTAGATCGTTACGACATGTCTTTTTGCTTTTCTAGCAATGGCTTTCATCACCTACATTCTACTTGCTGGGATGGCTCTGGGCATTCAGAAAAGGTGAGAAGTTCCCTCCATTAACCATGAAGTTAAATGTTTTAGAATCAGACCGCTAATTGTCTTGTCCTGCTGTGCACCAAGGTTCAGTCCAGAGGTGCTCGGACTTTGTGCCAGCACTGCCTTGGTGTGGGTCATCATCGAGGTCTTGGTGATGTTGCTGAGTTTGTACTTGTTGACGGTACACAGCGACTTGTCCACCTTTGACCTCATCGCCTACAGTGGATACAAATATGTTGGGTAAATGTTTGTCCTTTTTTACCATAAATGAAACATTATTGTGTCATAATACAGGGTATCTGTACGGTCTTAAAAAGTCTTAAATCCAACATTTTGAATTTAACGTCTCATTGAGGACGCTATAACATAACTACAAAACGTAACTAAGGTAGGCTACCTGTGCTGCCCGGTCAGAATTAATCGCGCACCACATAGTACGCTGCAGCAAAGAAGACTTAAGAAAAGCCCACGGCAATGCCAAATTGCTGTGCTGTGCCAAATTACGGTGCCGAATCTGGGGGGGGGCACAGATTCGGTGACCACAGATGACGCGCTAGCTGTCCATAGTCGGGACCCAGGGTGGACCACTCATCTGTGCATCAGTTGGGGACGTGTCTGCGCTGCTGACCTGTCTCCACTCAAGATGATCTCCTGCTGGACCCACTATGGACTGGACTCTCACACTATTAACTAGATTCACTATGGACTGGACTCTCACAATATTAACTAGATCCACTATGGACTGGACTCTCACAATATTATGCTAGATCCACTATTGACTGGACTCTCCCAGTATTATGCTAGATCCACTATTGACTGGACTCTCCCAGTATTATGCTAGATCCACTATGGACTGGACTCACAATATTATGCTAGATCCTCTATGGACTGGACTCTCACAATATTATGCTAGATCCTCTATGGACTGGACTCTCACAATATTATGTTAGATCTACTATGGACTGGACTCTCACACTATTATGTTAGATCCACTATGGACTGGACTCTCACACTATTCTGTTAGGTCCACTATGGACTGGACTCTCACAATATTATGTTGGATCCACTATGGACTGGACTCTCACAATATTATGCTAGATCCACTATGGACTGGACTCTCACAATATTATGTTAGATCCACTATGGACTGGGCTCTCACACTATTAACTAGATCCACTATGGACTGGACTCTCACACTATTATGTTAGATCCACTATGGACTGGACTCTCACACTATTATGTTAGGTCCACTATGGACTGGACTCTCACAATATTATGCCAGATCCACTATGGACTGGACTCTCACAATATTATGTTAGATCCACAATGGACTGGACTCTCACACTATTAACTAGATCCACTATGGACTGGACTCTCACACTATTATGTTAGATCCACTATGGACTGGACTCTCACAATATTATGTTAGATCCACTATGGACTGGACTCTCACAATATTATGCTAGATCCACTATGGACTGGACTCCCACACTATTATGTTAGATCCACTGTGGACTGGACTCTCACACTATTATGTTAGATCCACTATGGACTGGACTCTCACAATATTATGCTAGATCCACTATGGACTGGACTCCCACACTATTATGTTAGATCCACTATGGACTGGACTCTCACAATATTATGTTAGATCCACTATGGACTGGACTCTCACAATATTATGCCAGATCCACTATGGACTGGACTCTCACAATATTATGTTAGATCCACAATGGACTGGACTCTCACACTATTAACTAGATCCACTATGGACTGGACTCTTACACTATTATGTTAGATCCACTATGGACTGGACTCTCACAATATTATGTTAGATCCACTATGGACTGGACTCCCACACTATTATGTTAGATCCACTATGGACTGGACTCTCACAATATTATGTTAGATCCACTATGGACTGGACTCTCACAATATTATGTTAGATCCACTATGGACTGGACTCTCACAATATTATGCTAGATGCACTATGGGCTGGACTCTCACACTATTAACTAGATCCACTATGGACTGGACTCTCACACTATTAACTAGATCCACTATGGACTGGACTCTCACACTATTAACTAGATCCACTATGGACTGGACTCTCACACTATTATGTTAGATTCACTATGGACTGGACTCTCACAATATTATGTTAGATCCACTATGGACTGGACTCTCACAATTTTAAGCTAGATCCACTCGACGTCCATTGCACCGGTCGCCCAGGGGGGGGGTCCCCACATCTGCGGTCCCCTCCAAGGTTTCTCATTGTCATCCCATTGGGTTGAGTTTTTTTTTTTCCCTGATGTGGGATCTGAGCCGAGGATGTCGTTGTGGCTTGTGCAGCCCTTTGAGACACTCGTGATTTAGGGCTTTATAAGTAAACTTTGATTGATTGAAATGCCTTGCATAAGATGGGTAAGTGCAAGTTGAACCATTTGTGGCTCCAAAGCGATCAATTTAATGCCGGTGGAAGGAATTGTATCAAGTGTTTAGTACCCAGATGTGCATTGTTTGTAAACATGGCGGTGAATGGAATGATAATGTAAAAATCAGAAATCTGGGATAAGTCCGTGTTAAAAGATGCTGAAACGCCACAAACACTTGCAGAACTTTACAAGGGTCAACTTAAGGAGTCCTATGTGGGTAACGTGGCGCCAATTGCTGAAGGACATCAATATGAGATGTTTAGTAGTGAAATCATACTATTACATACAGTAAGCACACAGGCTAATTTCTCCGTGCTAGTATTGCACTCACAGCAGTAAAACTATAACAAAACATGATTCTCATATATTATTTCGATCATTTATTCCTTTAAATTCAGGTCAGCTTCTCATGTCTAATCTTTTCTCCAAGTTTATACAGCAACCGACATTAAAGTAACAGTAGTGTGTCCGTATCCAATTGTGTTTACAATCCGCAAAGTATGTGAAAATATCGTCTAAATATCACAAAATGCCTTAAATTCACATTTAGTAAGTCTTTCGGTGTGAGAGACTGGACTGCTGCCTTAAAACCCGCAAAGGTTGTTTTTTTAGTGCTTATAGTTTATGGTGGGGTGAGGAATGTCATCTCGTCATGTTTAAATAAAAACTAGTCCTTGTTTATTAGCAATATGTTTTAAAAAAAAAAAGTCACACAAACAGGTAAAAATATATTCCTATGTACCAGATAGAAAATGAGCAGAGCAAATTTGAGTGTTCTCCACATTCTTCACATCTAAATTGTGTTTGAGGCTCGCAAGCAATAATCCCTGTCTTTCTTTTCAGACAATTACACAACTACTCTATATTGCCAAAAGTATTTGGCCACCTGCCTTAACTCACATATGAACTTGAAGTGCCATCCCATTCCTAACCCATAGGGTTCAATATGATGTCGGTCCACATTTTTCAGCTATTACAGCTTCAACTCTTCTGTGAAGGCTGTCCACAAGGTTGCGGAGTGTGTTTATAGGAATTTCCCACCATTCTTCCAAAAGCGCATTGGTGAGGTCACACACTGATGTTGGTGGAGAAGTCTTGGCTCTCAGTCTGCGTTCTAATTCATCGCAAAGGTGTTCTATCGGGTTCAGGTCAGGACTCTGTGCAGGCCAGTCAAGTTCATCCACACCAGACTCTGTCATCCATGTCTTTATGGACCTTGCTTTGTGCACTGGTGCACAGTCATGTTGGAAGAGGAAGGGGCCCGCTCCAAACTGTTCCCACAAGGTTGGGAGCATGGAATTGTCCAAAATGTTTTGGTATCCTGGAGCATTCAAAGTTACTTTCACTGGAACTAAGGGGCCAAAAAACAACCCCACACCATAATTTCTCCTCCACCAAATTTCACACTCGGCACAATGCAGTCCGAAATGTAGCGTTCTCCTGGCAACCTCCAAACCCAGACTCGTCCATAAGTTTGCCAGATGGAAAAGCGGGATTCATCCAGTCCAGTGGTGATGTGCTTTACACCACTGCATCCGACGTTTAGCATTGGACTTGTTGACGTATGGCTTAGATGCAGCTGCTCGGCCATGGAAACCCATTCCATGAAGCTCTCTGCGTACTGTACGTGGGCTAATTGGAAGGTCACATGAAGTTTGGCGCTCTGTAGCAACTGACTGTGCAGAAAGTCTTTGCACTATGCGCTTCAGCATCTACTGACCCCTCTCTGTCAGTTTACATGGCCTACCACTTTGTGGCTGAGTTGCTGTTGTTCCCAAAGTCTTCCATTTTCTTATAATAAAGCCGACAGTTGACTTTGGAATATTTAGGAGCGAGGAAATTTCACGACTGGATTTGTTGCACAGGTGGCATCCTATGACAGTTCCACGCTGGAAATCACTGAGAGCGGCCCATTCTTTCACAAATGTTTGTAGAAACAGTCTCCATGCCTGAGTGCTTGATTTGATACACCGGGCCAAGTGATTAGGACACCTGATTCTCATCATTTGGATGGGTGGCCAAATACTTTTGGCAATATAGTGTACTTTGTGCAGATACAGTAGGAGCACTGTAAATGTTTTGATCTGTTTGCTACATTCTGATTGCCACAAAAACACTGCAACTGTATACATTTAGCTTTAGCAGAGATGCTAACAGTCCCTTTCACAGACAATGTATTGTTGTGCTTGTTGTTCCATGAACACACCGCACCTTCTGCAAGAACACACTTCAATGGCAAATCTGAAAATGGCTGTTTTTATGTTTGCTAATATGTTTTTCAATAAGTATACAAAAGAGAGGCTTCTGGCGCATTTAACCATTTTGTTTTCCAATGTGAAAGATTCAAGATTCAAGATTGTTTATTGTCATATGCACAGTTAAACAGACAGTTTGCCGTACAATGAAAATCTTACTTTGCTAGTCCACCCTTCAACAAGTCACACGGCATTTAGCTAAAATAAAAAAATAAAAATATATACAAGGCAGAGTAAGTAACGTAACATTATTGCACATTCTGATTGACAGTCAACAGTATAAATATGGAGGTGACATTTGGCCTCAAGAGCAGTGAATCCATTCATATATTATTCATTATTCACTTTTTTGTCCATTATGAAATGGTCTTGAATTATATTCACTACAGCCTTAAAAAAAAGTCTTAAAGTCTTAAGTTTGACTTGTTGAAACCCGCACTCGCTAAATGTTGTCTTCTGTCCAGGATGATCTTCACCGTGCTGTGTGGCTTGCTCTTTGGCAGCGACGGCTACTTTGTGGCCCTGGCCTGGTCCTCTTGTGCCCTGATGTTCTTCATAGTAAGTCCTTTCTACACACCATACCTCACATTTCACAAAGGACAACAACTTTGTAGATCAGTGTACTTGAGAGCAGTGGTTGTCAAACTGGGGTACGTACCACTCTTCTGCCTACTCAGTGGCCTAGTGGTTAGTGTCCGCCCTAAGATCGGTAGGTTGTGAGTTCAAACCCCGGCCGAGTCATACCAAAGACTATAAAAATGGGAGCCATTACCTCCCTGCTTGGCACTCAGCATCAAGGGTTGGAATTGGGGGTTAAATCACCAAAAATGATTCCCGGGCGTGGCCACCGCTGCTCCCCTCACCTCCCAGGGGGTGAACAAGGGGATGGGTCAAATGCAGAGGACAAATTTCACCACACCTAGTGTGTGTGTGACAATCATTGGTACTTTGACTTTAACTCCCTTTGGATTTTTCTTAAACCCGGAGTGAGAAAAGTTTGCATTTTTAAAACAAGTTTTATCATTTATGACCGTCTGTGAGGCCGTGAAAGCGCGCAGGCTGAGTCCTGAGGGACAAGGACGGCAATCTCAGCCTGTGGAGTGTGCAAGACCTTGAATACTCGCCATAAAAGAAAAGGGAAAAGTCTTTAAAGTCACATGGACAGATTGCTTTTCCTGTAAAATTAAACATGATGAAGGGCGTCACGGTGGAAGAGGGGTTAGTGCATCTGCCTCACAATACGAAGGTCCTGAGTAGTCTTGGGTTCAAAACCGGGCTCGGGATCTTTCTGTGTGGAGTTTGCATGTTCTCCCCGTGACTGCGTGGGTTCCCTCCGGGTACTCCGGCTTCCTCCCACCTCCAAAGACATGCACCTGGGGATAGGTTGATTGGCAACACTAAATTGGCCCTAGTGTGTGAATGTGAGTGTGAATGTTGTCTGTCTATCTGTGTTGGCCCTGCGATGAGGTGGCGACTTGTCTAGGGTGTACCCCGCCTTCCGCCCGATTGTAGCTGAGATAGGCTCCAGCGCCCCCCGCGACCCCAAAAGGGAATAAGCGGTAGAAAATGGATGGATGAATGGAAAACGTTTAAAAGTTTATAAGCTGTGTTACGTTTTGTGGTTCTATACCAGTTTTCTTTAGTGGAAGAGGTGGCAAAATGTATTTTTGGATCATGGGTGTCCAAAATACGGCCAAGGGGCCATTTGCCAGTTTTGTTGGCCCGCAACACGTTGTCCAAAAAAAGAAAGAAAGGAAAAAAAAGTAAAAATATGAAATTTTGATTCCATCCATCCATCCATTTTCTACCGCTTGTCCCGCTCGGGGTCGCGGGCGGTGCTGGAGCCTATCTCGGATACATTCGGGCGAAAGGCGGGGTACACCCTGGACTAGTCACCACCTCATCACAGGGCCAACACAAAAAAAGACCTCAACGGTGGAGTGGGCGGATGATGGTTGCATAGAAGCTCCACAACGGTCACAAAGGCGGAAGAAGGCTGCAGCAAAGATGGGCCCCCAATTGTCTTGGTCTCCATGCCATTGGACCTTGGCCTTCTCTTTGCCAAGGACAGTGTGGTGGCTGTCTGTGCACCAGTCTCCCCACCTTAAAAGATTCCACGCACAGGCGTTCTCCTGAAGGCAATCCCACCAACAGGGTGAAAATCATACTCGTTTCGAGTGATCGCCGACGACAGGGCCAACACAGATAGACAACATTCACACACTAGGGCCAATTTAGTGTTGCCAATCAACCTATCCCCAGGTGCATGTCTTTGGAGGTGGGAGGAAGCCGGAGTACCCTGAGGGAACCCATGCAGTCACGGGTAGAACATGCAAACCCCACACAGAAAGATCCCGAGCACAGGATTGAACCCAGGACCTTCGTATTGTGATGCAGACGCACTAACCCCTGTACCACCGTGCTGCCCTTCTTAGCCCCTTTCCTTTTGGGTATTTATGCCTCATCCTTTCAAGAGCCCATAGCCCCCAGGTAGCCTCTATGACAAAATGATTATGCATACACTGGGCATTTATCAACAACACCCAGAAACGCCGCCGGCTTCGCTGGGCCCGAGCTCATCTAAGACGGACTGATGCAAAGTGTAAAAGTGTTCTGTGGTCTGACGAGTCCACATTTCAAATTGTTTTTGGAAACTGTGGACGTCGTGTCCTCTGGACCAAAGAGGAAAAGAACCATCCGGATTGTTATAGGCGCAAAGTTCAAAAGTCAGTATGATTCCAATAACTAATAATAATAATACACATTGTCACTTACAGAACAAAACCGAGACACATTGGTTTTTATTATTTTTTATTTACCATAAAATACCCCCTCATGCATTGACTTTTCAGGAAATATATATATACATCAAAAAGAGGGGTTAGTGCGTCTGCCTCACTATACGAAGGTCCTGGGTTTGATCCTGCGCTCGGGATCTTTCTGTGTGGAGTTTGCATGTTCTCCCCGTGACTGCGTGGGTTCCCTCCGGGTACTCCGGCTTCCTCCCACCTCCAAAGACATGCACCTGGGGATAGGTTGAATGGCAACACTAAATTGGCCCTAGTGTGTGAATGTTGTCTGTCTATCTGTGTTGGCCCTGTGATGAGGTGGCGACTTGTCCAGGGTGTACCCCGCCTTCCGCCTGAATGCAGCTGAGATGGGCTCCAGCACCCCCCGCGGCCCCGAACGGGACAAGCGGTAGAAAATGGATGGGTTTCACACCTCTGCACTAGTGGTACGCCAAAGATTTGATTATTATTTAAGTACAGTGTTTTTTTTCCCCATATTCAAACTGTGTTGTGTTAGTGTTCAAAAATATCAAACTAATGTGCCTTGTTTTTTAATGAATATTTAGGCCTGCTACGCTACTGTTTTAATGTGGTATGGTAATATGGTGGTATTTGGCCAGCCAAGTTTTTTCTAAAGTGGAAAAAGTTTTGAGAACCACTGCTTTAGAGTAGTCCATGTACATCTGGTATACCTTCACTCACAGTGTCATGTGGGAGATGTGTGTGGGCTCCTTCTCATGTTAAAAAAAACTGCACAGGTCTCCCTTGGAAAATAGATATTTGATCTCAATGGGATTTTGCCTGGTTAAACAAAGGCTAAATAAAAAATAGGTTCCCAGGGAGGATCATGCTCTGCTTCTGTTGGAATTCATGTTTCCCTTAAAGAACTGGCGCTCCCCAGTGGTGACAGCGCTTATGCAGCCTCAGACAAATGATGCTGAAGTGTATTTCCCTAGTGTTGAAATATCATACCGTCAAATATTGCAGTTTTACCACATTGCAGATTTTTGTAAAGCTCTTTCCACAGCGATTCTCAAACTGTGGCACGCTGGTTCCATCTACTGGTACGCCTAAGAATCACTTCAGTGTTTTATTTTTAAACATTCAAACTCTGTGTAATGTTAGTGGCCAAAATATTAAATATACTTGATTTGCCTTGTTTTTAATGAATACATAGGCCTACTATGATGCTGTATTTTAATGTTGGTCTTTACGGTGGTACTTGGAGAGCCCAGTGTTTTCTGAGGTGGTACTTGGGAAAAGAGTTTGAGAACCACTTCTATATGACATTTTTGCCCTAAACCAAGTATAAAAATAGCTAAATGAATAAAAAATATAAATACCGCAATAGTTGTGTGATGACTGTATTATGATGATAGTATATATCAGGAGTGCTCATTACGTCGATCGCGAGCTACCGGTCGATCGTAGAGGGTGTGTCAGTCGATCACCAGCCAGGCATTAAAAAAATAGTCCTAAAAATGAGCGATCATAAATCTTCACTATGACGTCACTTGATTGACATTCACGGCACCCGAGGGTCTTCTGAGATGACGCTGGCTGCTGCCAGCTCATGAAAATTACCGACAGGAAGGCGAGAAACACTTTATTTCAACAGACTCTGGCGCCGTACCTGTCGTCAAAACTCATAAGACCGACTGCACAGTTGCACAATAAAAGCTCTGCTTCATCCTGCTAACAAATTAAGAGTCTCAGAAAGCTGGTGTGCACAAGCAGCAAGCTACGGAGTTTGCTGACAATGTATTTCTTGTAAAGTGTATACAAAGGAGTACGGAAGCTGGATAAATAAGATGCCAAAAACCAACCACTTTCATGTGGTATTGGACAGAAAGGAGGACTTTTTTTCTCCTCCATTCGAAAATGTGGACGTTATCAGCACTACTGTCTGATTCCTATCAATGCAAGTCATCAGAATCAGGTAATACACCAACTTATATTCTTGTCTTCATGAAAGAAATGAATCTATATGTGTTAAACATGCTTGTATTATCTTTAAACACCTTTAACTTATTACCAATATTAACTATAAGTGTTAAACATGCTTGTATTATCATTAAACACCTTTAACTTGTTAACAATATTAACTATATGTGTTAAACATGCTTGTATTATCATTAAACACCTTTAATTCATTAACAATATTAACTATATGTGTTAAACATGCTTGTATTATCATTAAACATCTTTAACTTGTTAACTATATGTGTTAAACATGCTTGTATTATCATTTAACACCTTTAACTTGTTAACAATCTTAACTATATGTATTAAACATACTTGTATTTTCATTAAACACCTTTAGTTTATTAACAATATTAACTATATGTGTTAAACATGCTTGTATTATCATTAAACACCTTTAACTTGTTAACAAAAACATATATTTCATAAATAAGTAAATATAAATGATATATATGAATGAGGTAGATCCCCATGACTTGATCAATTGAAAAGTAGCTCACCTGCAGAAAAAGTGTGAGCACCCCTGGTATATATGATAGTATATATCTGTATCATGAATCAATTTAAGTGGACCCCGACTTAAACAAGTTGAAAAACTTATTCGGGTGTTACCATTTAGTGGTCAATTGTATGGAATATGTACTTCACTGTGCAACCTACTAATAAAAGTCTCAATCAATCAATCAAGTATTGGCTGCTGGATATCACACTGCTCAGTATTGTGGCCACTGATTGGCTCATCCCCCAGCAGCATTATTGCACTGACTCTCAAACTGGTACAGTACACCAAAGAATCATTTAATGGAATATTCAAACACAGTGTTACTGTTCAAAATCTTACAGTGGCCAAAAATATTCAATATACTTGCTAAATTAAACTTCTGCCTTGTTTTTTTATGAATACTTAGGCCTACTACGCCACTGTATTTTAATGTTGGTCATTATGGTGGTACTTGGAGAGCCAAGAGTTTTCTGAAACAAGTTTGAGACCCACTGTTGTTGAATATAAAGTTGATCAAATGGTGTTATTTCATGTGGAAAAATATACAAAAGCAGTGAAGTTGTCACGTTGTGTAAATGGTAAATAAAAAGAGAATACAATGATTTGCAAATCCTTTTCAACTTATATTCAATTGTATAGACTGCAAAGACAAGATATTTCATGTTCACACTGGGAAACGTTTTTTTTTTTTGCAAATAATCATTAACTTAGAAATTAATGGCAGCAACACATTGCAAAAAAGTTGTCACAGGGGCATTTTTACCACTGTGTTACATGGCCTTTCCTTTTAACAACACTCAGTAAAAGTTTGGGAACTGAGGAGACACATTTTTGAAGTGGAATTCTTTCCCATTCTTGCTTGATGTACAGCTTAAGTTGTTCAAGTTCTGCTATTTTAGCCTTCATATTGCGCCACGCTGTTGTAACACGTGCAGAATGTGGCTTGGCATTGTCTTGCTGAAATAAGCAGGGGCGTCCATGATAACGTTGCTTGGATGGCAACATATGTTGCTCCAAAAGCTGTATGTACCTTTCAACATTCACAGATGTGTAAGTTACCCATGCCTTGGGCACTAATACACCCCCATACCATCACAGATGCTGCCTTTTACACTTTGTGCCTAGAACAATCCAGATGTTTTTTTCCTCTTTGTTCTGGAGGACACAATATCCACAGTTTCCAAAAACAATTTGAAGTGTGGACTCGTCAGACCACAGAACACTTTCCCACTATGTATCAGTCCATCTTAGATGAGCTCGGGCCCAGCGAAGCCGGCGGCGTTTGTGGGTGTTGTTGATAGATGGCTTTGGCTTTGCATAGTAGAGTTTTAACTTGCTCTTACAGATGTAGCGACCAACCAGTCACTGACAGTGGTTTTCTGAAGTGTTCCTGACCCCATGTGGTGATATCCTTTACACGGTGATGTCGCTTTTTGATGCAGTACCTCCTGAGGGATCCAAGGTCACGGGCATTGCCGCTTACGTGCAGTGATTTCTCCAGATTCTCTGAACCTTTTGATGATATTACGGAGCGTAGATGGTGAAACCCCTAAATTCCTTGCAATAGCTGGTGGAGAAATGTTGTTCTTAAACAATTTGCTCAGGCATTTGTTGACAAAGTGGTGACCCTCGCCCCGTCCTGGTTTGTGAATGACTGAGCATTTCATGGAAGCTGCTTTTATACCCAATCATGGCACCCACCTGTCCCCAATTAGCCTGCTCACCTGTGGGATTTTCCAAATAAGTCTTTTTTTTGCCACTTGTGCCAGCCTTTTTTAAACATGTTGCAGGCATCAACTTCCAAATGAGCTAATATTTGCAAAACATAACAAAGTTTCTCAGTGTGAACATGAAATATCTTGTCTTTGCAGTCTATTCAATTGAATATAAGTTGAAAAAGATTTGCAAATCATTGTATTCTCTTTAATTAAAATTTTATGGCGGTCATTTCCAGAACAATTACCATTGATAAATGAGTAATGAGTGTAGTCAAATACTTTGTACTGACTTGAAGTAGGACACACGTCACTAACTCTTGTTCACTCTGATCAGGTCCGCTCTCTGAAAATGAAGATCCTCACTTCTCTGGCGTCAGACTCCATGTCCACCGGCTCCAGCGCCAAACCCCAAGTCCGCATGTACATGACGGTGGCCACCGCCATTTTCCAGCCCGTCATCATTTACTGGCTGACGTCTCACCTGGTCAGGTGACTGTGACGTCCAGGTGTGTTTGGGACGCCCCCCACAAGACGAAGCGTGTGTGACTGTTTGTACGCCTGCCTTCTTTAACACACGCCTTGGCCAGCCAGGTCCCCACAAGATGGGTCAGCCAGTGAAAATAAGACATCTCGTGCAATGATTCCGACAAATATTATTTTTTAAACAAGGGCTGTTAAGATTGTGCTGTGGAGAGCACATGCCAGTACACAAACATAATAACTTGTCTGCATCATTTCCACCAGTCCCTTTTATTTATCTAAATATGACAAAGCATGAGGCTTGGATTTTTGTAGGGAAAAAATAAATATATTCAGCTTTGTGTATTCAACTTGCTCCACTTTTTCAACCTTTTTTTCCACTCAGATTCATCACCTTTTGCAATTTGGATTAAGCGTGATTATTGACAGCTGATTGCTCGCTTGTATAATTACAATCTACTCAAGAAAAGACCCAAATATTTATACACAAATGCAATTTTATTGTCAGAATGTTTTAAAGCATTTTACTTGAATGCCCATCCATCTTCTTCTGCTTATCCGAGGTGGGGTCGCGGGGGCAGGAGCCTAAGCAGGGAAGCCCAGACTTCCCTCTCCCCAGCCACTACGTCCAGGTCCTCCCGGGGGATCCCGAGGCGTTCCCAGGCCAGCCGGGAGACATAGTCTTCCCAACGTGTCCTGAGTCTTCCCCCGTGGCCTCATACCGGTCGGACGTGCCCTAAACACTTCCCTAGGGAGGCGTTCGGGTGGCATCCTGACCAGATGCCTGAACCACCTCATCTGGCTCCTCTCCATGTTGAGGAGCAGCGGCTTTACTTTGAGTTCCTCCCGGATGACAGAGCTTCTCACCCTATCTCTAAGGGAGAGACCCGCTACCCGGCAGAGGAAACTCATTTCGGCCGCTTGTACCCGTGATCTTGACCTTTCGGTCATAACCGAAAGCTCATGACCATAGGTGAGGATGGGAACGTAGATCGACCGGTAAATTGAGAGCTTTGCCTTCCGGCTCAGCTCCTTCTTAACAACGGATCGATACAGCGTCTGCATTACTGAAGACGCCGCACCGATCTCACCATCCACTCTTCCCTCACTCGTGAAAAAGACTCCGAGGTACTTGAACTTCTCCACTTGGGGCAAGATCTCCTCCCCAACCCGGAGATGGCACTCCACCCTTATCCGGGCCAGAACCATGGACTCGGCCTTGGAGGTGCCGATTCTTATTATTAATCATTACTAATCTCATCTTTACTTGAATGCATTTCATTTATTTGCACAGAACTTGGTAACTGTTTGTTTTACCTTTTAAGTATGGTTGTCAAATGTTTCAGTGTTCCATCCATCCATCCATCCATTTTCTACCGCTTGTCCCTTTCCGGGTCGCGGGGGGTGCTGGAGCCTATCTCAGCTGCATTCGGGCGGAAAGCGGGGTACACCCTGGACAAGTCGCCACCTCATCACAGGGCCAACACAGATAGACAACATTCACACACTAGGGCCAATTTAGTGTTGCCAATCAACCTATCCCCAGATGCATGTCTTTGGAGGTGGGAGGAGCCTATCCCCAGGTGCATGTCTTTGTAGGTGGGAGGAGCTTATCCCCTGGTGCATGTCTTGGGAGGTGGGAGGAAGCCGGAGAGCCCGGAGGGAACCCACGCAGTCACGGGGAGAACATGCAAACTCCACACAGAAAGATCCCGAGCGCAGGATCCAACCCAGGACCTTCGTATTGTGAAATTAGAATTTGGATTAATCACAGGTGGAAAAGGAAAAGAGCGGGTCACTTAAGGTGCCAAAGAGGGAAATGGAAGACCACCTGACAGTGGCGGCCTATGCGTTTCCCACCTAGGCCTTCAGTGATGGACTTCAATGATGACCTCTCAAAATACCATCATTGATGTCACCACGTGACCATATACAGACACACATTTACGCAATACTGTGCATTGAACGACATCAACAGTGTACAAAACGGGTTATTTTCTGGCGCATTTAAAAATCAATAAACCCACATCAGCAATTAAAACATCTCATAGCCAGAACGTAGTTTCCTGCAATGTGTGTGCAAGATGGCGCCAGCTTGTTCGGCGAGTCGTCTGTTTTTCGTTTGCTGCAGCCTTATTTTTCTGCGCTTACTGGGATGTCTCCGCACTACTGTGCTATGATCGCCAAGCACTGCTTAATATCCGAGCTCAAAACTTTAGCGAGACATGGGTACCCAGATTCGACTTGGGAAATTGGACAAACCCCCCTCCCGTGCTGTCAGGTATCCCCGCTTACCTGCGTCGTACGCAGGCTCCTTCACGCAAAAAGCGCTCCAAGAGGCGGGGGAAATGGGGGCGTATTTTGGTGAAACTTAAGATCCTGCTGACAACGGATGTTGTTTCTGGACTTCAGCTCGGCGTTCAACACCATCATCCCGCAGCACTTGGTGAGTAAACTGGCCCCCCTTGGATTCAGTACCCCCCTATGCAACTGGCTGCTTGACTTCCTCACAGACAGACCCGAGTCTGTGAGAGTGGGCAACAACACCTCCAGTGCCATCTCCCTGAGCACCGGCTCCCCCCAGGGCTGTGTCCTGAGTCCACTGCTGTTCACGTTGATGACTCATGACTGCTGCGCCAGGTCCACTACTAACCACATTGTGAAGTATGCGGACGACACAACAGCAGTGGGCCTCATCCGTGACAACAATGACATGGACTACAGGGAGGAGGTGAAACATCTGGTTGACTGGTGCAGAACCAACAACCTGGTCCTGAACGTCGACAAGACCAAGGAGATCATCGTTGACTTCAGGAAGCACCAGTCCAGCCACACTCCTCTCTTCATCAACAGCACAGCGGTGGAGATGGTAAGCAACACCAAGTTGCAGATAACTGACAATATGACCTGGTCCCTACACACCGGAGCTCTTGTAAAAAGAGCTCAGCAGCGCATGCACTTTTTGCGTCGGATGTAAAGAGCACAGCTCCCTCCCCCCATTCTCACCACATTCTACAGAGGCACTATAGAGAGCCTGCTGACCAACAGCATCTCTGTCTGCACTGGAGCCTGCAGTGCCTCAGACTGGAAGTCTCTACAGAGAGTGGTGAGGACGGCGGAAAAGATCATCAGGATTCCTCTTCCTCTTATCCGTTTGATCGCAAAAAGCCGCTGCCTGACCAGGGCACAGAAAAGCTTAAGAGACTCCTCCTACCCCCACCAAGGACTGTTTTCACTGCTGGACTCTAGAAAGAGGTTCCGCAGCCTCCGTAGCAGAGCCTCCAGGTTCTGTAACAACCTACTCAGTGGCCTAGTGGTTAGTGTCCGCCCTGAGATCGGTAGGTTGTGAATTCAAACCCTGGCCGAGTCATACCAAAGACTATAAAAATGGTACCCTTTACCTCCCTGCTTGGCACTCAGCATCAAGGGTGACCAAGGGGATGGGTCAAATGCAGAGGACAAATTTCACCACACCTAGTGTGTGTGTGACAATCATTGGTACTTTAACTTTAACTTTAACTTCTTCCCTCCGGCCGTAAGACTCTTGAACGCATCATAATAATCCCCTCAATTCCCCCCAAAATGGATTAACTAGCTGGAATATAAAGACAATATAAACATCTCACAGCACTGAAACAGCACTCCTGAGAGTGCAAAACTATCTGCTTCTGGCCGCTGACTCTGGTAGTCCTGTGATCCTGGTGCTCCTGGACCTCACAGCTGCCTTCAACACGGTGGATCACAGGATCCTACTGTCACGACTGAAGCAGTATGTGGGTATCCTAGGTGTAGCCTTAAGCTGGTTTCAGTCCTACCTAACTGACCGGAGTTTCTCTGTACTTTCTCTCCTCTGTGGCCTCCCTTACCTGTGGGGTTCCCCAAGGGTCAATCCGAGGTCCCATACTCCTTCTACTGTTCATACTACCTTTAGGTGAAATCCTGGTCAAGCACAATGTCTCATTCCATTGTTACGCCGATGATGTTGAGATCTACTTACCTCTTAAGGCCACAGGACAGGTCGCACTCCAGCCACTGCTGGACTGTCTGACTGACATCAAAGCATGGATGAGTGCTAACTTCCTCAACCTTAACGAGAGCAAGACCGAGATCATCATCTTCTGCGAAACATCTCCAGCCTCGTTTGTCAGTGCTCCAGGTCCTCTGGGTGAAAACATCCGGTCCTCCGTGAGAAATCTCGGAGTGATCTTCGATAGTGCCTTTAAATTCACCAAACAGGTCAGCTCAGTGGTTCGTACCAGGTTTTACCATCTCAGAACCCTAGCAAAGACCAAGGCCTATCTCTCCTGACTGCAATCCACACCTTCATCACACACCGGCTAGACAACAACAACTCAGCGTACGCTAGCATTGATCAGGCATCACTCCGCCATCTGCAGCTTGTGCAAAACGCGGCTGACAGTCTCCTCACCAGCACCAAAAAAACGTGAGCACATCACCCCAGTCCTGGCCTCACTCCACTGGCTCCCTGTCCGTCACCACATTGATTTTAAATTACTTTTAATTGTTTTTAAATCCCTAAATGGCCTGCCCCCACAATACCTGACCGAGCTTCTGCACTATCATACCTCGTCTAGAGCCTTAAGGTCAGCTGAACAACTGCTGTTGGCGGTCTCCAGATCCAGGCTAAAGACCAGAGGGGACAGAGCCTTCTCCGTTGCCGCCCTTAAGCTATGAAACTGCCTCCCCCTCCACACCAGGTCAGCCCAGAGCCTGGAGGTCTTAAAAACCCTGCTTAAGACCTATCTCTTCTCGCTGGCCTTTAACCAGAGCTGAGCCCGCCCACTAGGTCACCATTTCTAGCCCCCCCCCGCCCCTTCACTTTAGTTTTTTTCAATTTGTTGCACTTTCATTATTTTATTATTTTTATCTTTCATTTGTACTTTTTATCCAAACCCTTACACCGTATCTTGTTTCGCTTATGCATTGTTTATGTTCTTTGTTTTTTGCTCTATGCTTTTTAACCTGAAAAGCACTTTTGTTCAATTTTGAAATTGTTGTAAATGTGCTATATAAATAAAGTTGCCTTGCCTTGCCTTGCCTACTGTCAAAATTGAAGTTGCAAAAAATATATTAAACGTGACAAAATAAAGAAATAAGCCATCAGCTGAGGGAATCAAAGGCCTTGTCCGCATAGACAAGACCTTACTTCCTGGCAAGTTGAAACTGTGGTGCCTACAGTTTGGATTGCTCCCCTGTTTGATGTTTACGAGATCCCCATGACCAAAGTCGAGAAGCTGGAGAGAACAGTAAGTGCATACATCAAGAAGTGGCTTGGCATCCCGCTGTGTTTCAGTAACATTGGCCTATATGGTCATGGTGCCCTGGAACTGCCCATCTCTAGCTTCAGGGAGGAGTTTAAATGCACCAAGGTGAGTCTGAGCATGACCCTGACTGTGTCTCAAGATGAGGTGATCCGAGCAGTTGCTCCCAGACTGGCAACTGGGAGGAAATGGATCCCATCTGAGGCAGTGTAGCAAGCCAAATCTGCTCTCAGGCATGTAGACCTTGTGGGACAAGTGCAGCATGGAAGAGGTGGGTTTGGACTTAGAGCTAGTCTACCCACATGGCACAAGGCAACATCTGCCCAGAGGAGAAAGCTGGTTGTTGATCAGGTTCAGCAACACGAGGCAGACAGATGTGCAACAGCAGTGGCACAGTCCAAACAGGGACAGTGGACTAGCTGGGAAAACCTGGAGCATTGTAGGCTGACATGGAAGGATCTTTGGGAAATGGAAGGGAGACAAATCAGCTTCCTCATCAGAGCCACCTACCATGTTCTTCCCACACCCAAGAACTTAAACCAATGGTTTGGAGAAGATCCTTCTTGTGCACTCTGTCAAACCCCTCACATCCTCACCGGCTGCTAAACCAGTTTGTCTCAAGGCCGCTACACCTGGAGGCACAACCAGGTCATAAGACAACTGGTGATCACCCTGGAAGAAAGAGCAGGACATCTCCCAGCAAAAGTGGAGGCAAGCCTTCTGGATTCTGCCTAGGACTGGAAAATGCAGATGGACTTAGACCAGAAACTCATCTTCCCGCCAGAGATCATTACAACCAGCTTCAGGCCGGACCTGGTCCTGTGATCAACCTCCCAGAAGACTGTGTTCATTGTTGAATTAACTGTGCCATGGGAGGCAGCAGTTGGTGAAGCATATGCGCGCAAACAACTGAGGTATGCGGACATAGAAGCCGAGGCAGAGCGGCACGGCTGGCGTGCCCGAGTGCTTCCAGTTGAAGTCTGGTGCAGAGGCTTCTTTGCCACGTCCTCAACCAAGCTTCTGAAAGGAATGGGAGTGAGAGGTCGGGCCTTCCGGCGGGCTGTCACATCGCTGTCAGATGCTGCCGAACGAAGTAGCAGATGGATATGGATGAAGAGGAAGGACCCAACTGGGCTGCAAAATGACATCTTGGGGTAAAGGCAGAGGGGGGCACACCTGGGACGCCAGACGGGCTCAACGGCCAAATTTATTTGGTGCGACCAAAAAAGCTACGACGCCACCACAACTGGCTGCTGCTGCTACGATTACAGAAAAATAAATAAATTCTCATAAACGGTCTAATTCATCAGATAGTAACAGTTCATGTAAACTTTTCAACTGTTCAAGACCATCATTGTCACATGCTAACAATTGTGTGTAATAATGATAATCTGCATTAGCACATGGACATTAAATCAGTTTTAAGTGGCATTAAAAAACATTAAACTACAGCACCTGCAGAAACCCCCAGCAGGTGCCAGACATGGAAACAACATTGGGAACTTGTTGAAATAGGTCCTGATGTTGAACAGCTCAAACATAACGTTGAAACAACATGCTTTTTGACGACGTTTAATTAACGTTGGGTTGTGACGTTGATTTGACCATTGAAATTTGGTCATTTCCCAACCAATATTCTACAACACAAATACAACGTTGAAACAACATACTTTTTGACAATGTTTAATCAATGTTGGGTTCTGAGGTTGATTTGACCATGGAAATTTGGTAATTTCCCAACCAATATTCTACAAGACAAATACAACATTGAAACAACATACTTTTTGACTACGTTTATTCAATGTCAGGTTATGATGTTGATTTGACCATTGAATTTTGGTCATTTCCCAACCAATATTCTACAACAGAAATACAACATTGAAACAACATACTTTTTGACAAGGTTTAATCAATATCAGGTTGGGACGTTGATTTAACATTGAAATTTGGTCATTTCCCAACCAATATTCTACAACATAAATACAACGTTGAAGCAACATGTTTTGTGACGACGTTTATTCAATGTCAGGTTGTGACATTGATTTAACATTGAAATATAGTCATTTCCCAACCAATCTTCTACAACACAAATATAATGTTGAAACAACATGCTTTTTGACAACGTTTATTCAATGTTGGGTTCTAAAGTTGATTTTAGCATTGATTTTTGGTCATTTCTCAACTAATATTTTACAACACAAATACAACGTTGAAGCAACATGTTTTGTGACGTTTATTCAATGTCAGGTTGTGACATTGATTTAACGTTGAAATTTGGTCATTTCCCAACCAATATTCTACAACACAAATACAACGTTGAAACAACATGCTTTTTGACAACGTTTAATTAATGTTGGGTTGTGACATTGATTTAACATTGAAATATAGTCATTTCCCAACCAATATTCTACAACACAAATACAACGTTGAAACAACATACTTTTTGACGACGTTTATTCAATGTCAGGTTGTGACGTTGATTTAACGTTGAAATATAGTCATTTCCCAACTAATCTTCTACAACACAAATATAATGTTGAAACAACATGCGTTTATTCAATGTTGGGTTCTAAAGTTGATTTTAGCATTGATTTTTGGTAATTTCTCAACTAATATTTTACAACACAAATACAACGTTGAAGCAACATGTTTTGTGACAACGTTTATTCAATGTCAGGTTGTGACATTGATTTAACGTTGAAATTTGGTAATTTCCCAACCAATATTCTACAACACAAATACAACGTTTAAACAACATGCTTTTTGGCGACGCTTAATCAATGTTGGGTTCCGACATTGATTTGACCATTGAAATTTGGTCATTTCTCAACTAATATTCTACAACACAAATACAACGTTGAAACATGTTTTGTGACCACGTTTATTCAATGTCAGGTTGTGACGTTGATTTAACGTTGAAATTTGGTCATTTCCCAACCAATATTCTCCAACACAAATACAACGTTGAAACAACATGCTTTTTGACGACGTTTATTCAATGTCAGGTTGTGACGTTGATTTAACGTTGAAATATAGTAATTTACCAACCAATATGCCACCACACAAATACAACGTTGAAACAACATACTTTTTGATAACGCTTAATCAATGTTGGGTTCTGAGGTTGATTTGACCAATGAATTTTAGTCATTTCCCAACCAATATTCTACAACACAAATATAAGGTTAAAACAACATACTTTTTGACAACGTTTAATCAATGTCAGGTTGTGATGTTGACTTGACCATTGATATATTGTCATTTCCCAACCAATTTTCTACATCACAAATACATTGAAGCAACATGCTTTTTGACGATGTTTAAGTTGGGACGTTGATTTAACATTGAAATTTGGTAATTTTCCCAACCAGTATTCTACAACACAAATACAACGTTGAAACAACACACTTTTTGACAACGCTTAATCAATGTTGGGTTCTGAGGTTGATTTGACCATTGAAATTTGGTCATTTCTCAACCAATATTCTACAACACATATACAACATTGAAACAACATGCTTTTTGACTATGGTTATTCAATGTCAGGTTGTGACGTTGATTTAACATTGATATATAGTCATTTCCCAACCAAAATTCTACAACACAAATACGTTGAAGCAATATGCTTTTTGACGACGTTTAATTAATGTCGGGTTGTGACCTTGATTTGACCATTGAATTTCGGTCATTTTCCAATGTTGAAACAACATACTTTTTGACGACGTTTATTCAATGTCAGGTTGGGACGTTGATTTAACATTGAAATTTGGTCATTCCCCTAACCAACTGGGTCAAAAATATGCACGCTTGTTTGTTTCCCCTCAGTCCTGTCAGCCGCGCTTGGAATGGTGTGACGTCACAAATGTCTCCTGCGGTCACGTGTGACCCGGAGAGCGCCTGATCAAAAATAAATATCCATCTACAGTTTTTAATACAGTCTGTCATCCAGCTACCGTGTCACATATTTTTTGTGTGTTCGTATCATTTTCAAGCAGTCTTTTTGCGACATACTCCTCCACCGGGAGCGCGCTCGGGGACCCGCAGGCAGCAAAGCGTCCTTTTGGTTGCCATGGCAACCCTACGACAACTCAACCCGCACCCAGCGAACCTCTCTCTCTCTCTCTCTCTCTCTCTCTCTCTCTCTCTCTCTCTCTCTCTCTCTCTCTCTCTCTCTCTCTCTCTCTCTCTCTCTCTCTCTCTCTCTCTCTCTCTCGCTCGCTCTCTCTCTCTCTCTCTCTCTCTCTCTCCCCTGCTTTGCAAGTTTTCTCCCACACAAGTCCACCTTTCACCCCCCAAAAAGACGCACTTTGGCCGGCTTTCTTTCCAGCGGAACCTTCAGAGCGCCTTCGGTAAGTTTTTTTTTTAATTGTTCTTGTCATTCGTGCGCCACAAAGAGGGACGTGAATGGACGCGGCAGGGGCTCACCTGGAGGGAACAAAAGGCGTCTTTCTTGAAACTTTATATTGTTCCGCCATTTGCTGCCTGAACTGCACGCTTTGTGACAACAAGGAGAACCTTGCAGGACACACATTTGTTCAAAGCAAACACGTCGTTTGTGACGTGATGCACCATCATGATGATGATGATGATGATGATGATGATGATGGTGGTGGTGGTGGTGGACTTTGAACGTTGTGGTGAAGGCCCAGCAGGAAGTGGCTAACATTTAACTGCACAGCCAATTAACGAGAGTTAATTTATAACCCTTATTATTTGTATTCTGTGTGTCCAACTTCACTGCATGTTTGTAGTATTCCGACAGCAAAATGTTACTCTTTCATAATAAAGTACACCGGTCAAAGCTGCGCTGTGGAACATTTACCAGGATTTCACAGTAAAATACTCTAGTGCAAATGTGTTGTCACTTAAATGACTGTACAGAAGAAGAAGAAAAAATGATACCTTATATTTCACAGCAATGAGCTGCCAGTTCACAGTAAAATGCCGTAAATGCAAATGAGTGGATTATACTTTCACAATAATATTTACAGTATTTTACTGTGAAAGTATTGCACAACAACATTTATAGTATTATACTGCAAAGGTAACATTTTTACAGTATTTTACTGTGAAAGTTATGCACAGTAACATTTATAGTATTTTATTGTGAAAGTTATGCACAGTAACTTTTACAGTATTTTATTGTGAAAGTTATGCACAGTAACATGTATAGTCTTTTATTGTGAAAGTAATGTACAGTAACATTTACAGTATTTTACTATGAAAGTTATGCTTGGTAACATTTATAGTATTTTATTGTGAAGGTTATGCACAGTAACATTTACAGTATTTTATTGTGAAAGTAATGCACAGCAACATTTACAGTATTTTATTGTGAAAGTAATGCATGATAACATTTATAGTCTTTTATTGTGAAAGTAATGTACAGTAACATTTACAGTATTTTATTGTGAAAGTTATGCACAGTAACATTTACAGTATTTTATTGTGAAAGTAATGCATGATAACATTTATAGTCTTTTATTGTGAAAGTAATGTACAGTAACATTTACAGTATTTTACTGTGAAAGTTATGCTTGGTAACATTTACAGTATTTTATTGTGAAAGTAATGCATGATAACATTTATAGTCTTTTATTGTGAAAGTAATGTACAGTAACATTTACAGTATTTTATTGTGAAAGTTATGCACAGTAACATTTAGGGTATTTTATTGTGAAAGTAATGCATGATAACATGTATAGTCTTTTATTGTGAAAGTAATGTACAGTAACATTTACAGTATTTTACTGTGAAAGTTATGCTTGGTAACATTTATAATATTTTATTGTGAAAATTATGCACAGTCACTTTTACAGTATTTTATTGTGAAAGTAATGCACAGTAACATTTACAGTATTTTATTGTGAAAGTAATGCACAGTAACATTTACAGTATTTTATTGTGAAAGTAATGCACAGTAACATTTAGGGTATTTTACTGTGGAAAATAATGCACAGTAACATTTACAGTATTTATTGTGAAAGTAATGCACAGTAACATTTACAGTATTTTATTGTGAAAGTTATGCACAGTAACATGTATAGTCTTTTATTGTGAAAGTAATGTACAGTAACATTTACAGTATTTTACTATGAAAGTTATGCTTGGCAACATTTATAGTATTTTATTGTGAAAATAATGCACAGTAACAATTGCAGTATTGTGAAAGTAATGCACAGTAACATTTACAGTATTTTATTGTGAAAGTAATGCATGATAACATTTATAGTCTTTTATTGTGAAAGTAATGTACAGTAACATTTACAGTATTTTATTGTGAAAGTTATGCACAGTAACATTTACAGTATTTTATTGTGAAAGTAATGCATGATAACATTTATAGTCTTTTATTGTGAAAGTAATGTACAGTAACATTTACAGTATTTTATTGTGAAAGTTATGCACAGTAACATTTACAGTATTTTATTGTGAAAGTAATGCATGATAACATTTATAGTCTTTTATTGTGAAAGTAATGTACAGTAACATTTACAGTATTTTATTGTGAAAGTTATGCACAGTAACATTTACAGTATTTTATTGTGAAAGTAATGCATGATAACATTTATAGTCTTTTATTGTGAAAGTAATGTACAGTAACATTTACAGTATTTTATTGTGAAAGTTATGCACAGTAACATTTAGGGTATTTTATTGTGAAAGTAATGCATGATAACATTTATAGTCTTTTATTGTGAAAGTAATGTACAGTAACATTTACAGTATTTTACTGTGAAAGTTATGCTTGGTAACATTTATAATATTTTATTGTGAAAATTATGCACAGTCACTTTTACAGTATTTTATTGTGAAAGTAATGCACAGTAACATTTACAGTATTTTATTGTGAAAGTAATGCACAGTAACATTTACAGTATTTTATTGTGAAAGTAATGCACAGTAACATTTAGGGTATTTTACTGTGGAAAATAATGCACAGTAACATTTACAGTATTTATTGTGAAAGTAATGCACAGTAACATTTACAGTATTTTATTGTGAAAGTTATGCACAGTAACATGTATAGTCTTTTATTGTGAAAGTAATGTACAGTAACATTTACAGTATTTTACCATGAAAGTTATGCTTGGCAACATTTATAGTATTTTATTGTGAAAATAATGCACAGTAACAATTGCAGTATTGTGAAAGTAATGCACAGTAACATTTACAGTATTTTATTGTGAAAGTAATGCATGATAACATTTATAGTCTTTTATTGTGAAAGTAATGTACAGTAACATTTACAGTATTTTATTGTGAAAGTTATGCACAGTAACATTTACAGTATTTTATTGTGAAAGTAATGCATGATAACATCTATAGTCTTTTATTGTGAAAGTAATGTACAGTAACATTTACAGTATTTTATTGTGAAAGTTATGCACAGTAACATTTACAGTATTTTATTGTGAAAGTAATGCATGATAACATTTATAGTCTTTTATTGTGAAAGTAATGTACAGTAACATTTACAGTATTTTATTGTGAAAGTTATGCACAGTAACATTTACAGTATTTTATTGTGAAAGTAATGCATGATAACATTTATAGTCTTTTATTGTGAAAGTAATGTACAGTAACATTTACAGTATTTTATTGTGAAAGTTATGCACAGTAACATTTACAGTATTGTGAAAGTAATGCATGATAACATTTAGTCTTTTATTGTGAAAGTAATGTACAGTAACATTTACAGTATTTTACTGTGAAAGTTATGCTTGGTAACATTTACAGTATTTTATTGTGAAAGTAATGCATGATAACATTTATAGTCTTTTATTGTGAAAGTAATGTACAGTAAAATTTACAGTATTTTATTGTGAAAGTTATGCACAGTAACATTTAGGGTATTTTATTTTGAAAGTAATGCATGATAACATTTATAGTCTTTTATTGTGAAAGTAATGTACAGTAACATTTACAGTATTTTATTGTGAAAGTTTTGCACAGTAACATTTACAGTATTTTATTGTGAAAGTAATGCATGATAACATTTATAGTCTTTTATTGTGAAAGTAATGTACAGTAACATTTACAGTATTTTACTGTGAAAGTTATGCTTGGTAACATTTATAATATTTTATTGTGAAAATAATGCACAGTAACATTTACAGTATTTTATTGTGAAAGTAATGCACAGTAACATTTACAGTATTTTATTGTGAAAGTTATGCACAGTAACATGTATCGTCTTTATTGTGAAAGTAATGTACAGTAACAATATATATATGTGTGTGTGTGTGTGTGTGTGTGTGTGTGTGTGTGTGTGTGTGTGTGTGTGTGTGTGTGTGTGTGTGTGTGTGTGTAAATATATATATATAGGTGTGTATATATATATATATATATGTGTGTGTGTGTGTGTGTGTGTGTGTGTGTGTGTGTGTGTGTGTGTGTGTGTGTATGTATATATATATATTAAGGCTGAAACGACGCGTCGACGTAGTCGACGTCATCGGTTACGTAAATACGTCGATGCCATTTTTGTGCGTCGATGCGTCGCATATTTACGTCACACTACTGTCATGGCGGATCGCAAAGCAGACGGTGCGAGCGAGGAGAAAAAAGCACGCCAAAAGTCATCAAAAGTGTGGGAGTATTTCAATAAACGGCCTAATAATGTTGTTGTATGCACACTGTGTCGAGCGGAAATGGCCTATCATAGCAGCACAACGGCTATGAACGAACATTTGAAAAGAAAACCGACAGCGTTCTTGCCATCACCATCAACTAGTCAATCGTCCGCGTGCGTATACGTTGTCATCATTACACAAAAACATGAATGTGTCATTTGTATCTGCGTTGTAAATTCATAAACTAAAGCACCGTTTCGCTCTGAGAGGTGCGTTTGGCGTGCCTGTTCAGTGTTTACAAAGACGCACTCCTCTTTAACGCTGTGGAGAGGCGGGGCCGGCGAGCGAGCGGCGAGGTGGGGCGCGCCGGGAGCGACGCCGCAATCGTGCCCAGGTGCGCGATCCGCGCACCTGGGCACGATCATCCAATCTCCTCTCGCTGAAGAAAAAGGGAGCAGCAGAGAGAAAGGGAAGAGAGACTGGAAGGAGTCAGAGTGAAGCTGACGTGGAGCGAGAGAGGAGGAGAGACAGAGACAGGGGACAACGAGCGAGCGAGGAAGAGGAGCTGAAAAGCGAGGAAAGAAAGAGAAAAGATTTGGAAGAGAAAAGACTTTGTGTAAAATTAAAAGATTGTAAACCTGGCAAAGCCGTCTGGCGTTCAGTCTGTCGGTCCTGAAAGAACCCCACGGCACAAGACGTGTCACAAACGCTAACGTTAATTAGTTGTGCAAATACCTTTTACAACATTAACGGTTACATATACTATGTACAAACCAACAATTAACTTTCACTTTAATCATACTATCATTGTTGTGTTATTAAGCAAAATAAGCAATACTTTTACTTTTGTTGAAATGTTTACACTGTTACAGAATATTTTGTTTTGCACTTTTTTGTATTGGATGTTTATTTTTATTTTTGCACATTTTAGCAAATAAGCAATACTTTTACTTTTGTTGAAATGTTTACATTGTTACAGATTATTTTCGTTTTGCACTTTTTTGTATTGGATGTTTATCTTTATTTTTGCACATTTTAAAGCAAAATAAGCAATACTTTTACTTTTGAAATGCTTATACTATTGCAGAATATTAAGATTTGCACTGGATGTTTACTTTTATATTTGCACATTAAAAAGCAAATAAGCTACTTTTAATTTTGTTAAATGTTAAAAGTTTTAAATGTTTACATTGTTACAGAATATTTTGTCACGTTGTTGTCAATGTTGACTGAGTGGCCATACTTTTTTTTTTTGGTAAATAAAAGCCATGCCTTTTGAAAAAACTGGCCTACATTTATTTTTTCATCTTCATTTTAAATAAAAAAAATAATCGGTAAAAGGAAAAATAATCTATAGATTAATCGAAAAAAATAATCTATAGATTAACCGATTAATCGAAAAAATAATCTATAGATTAATCAATAAAAAAATAATCGTTAGCTGCAGCCTTAATATATATATATATATATATATATATATATATATATATATATATATATATATATATACATATATATGTGCATATATATATATATATGTGTGTGTATATATGTATATGTGTATATATATATATACACAGTATATATATATATATATATATATATATATATATATATATATATATATATATATATACATATATATGTGCATATATATATATATATATATGTGTGTATATATGTATATGTGTATATATATATACACAGTATATATATATATATATATATGTATGTATGTATGTATGTATATATATATATGTGTGTATGTATAAATATGTTTGTGTATATGTATATATGTATACATATATATACGTATACATATATATATGTATACATATATACATATATGTATGTATATATGTATACATATATGTATGTATATATATGTATACATATATATACATATATGTGTATACATATATGTATGTATATATGTATACATATATGTATGTATATATATATATATATATATATATATATGTATACATATATGTATATACCGTACATATATACATATATGTATATATATATATATATATATATATATATATGTATATATATATATATATATATATATATATATATATATATATATATGTATATATATATATATATATATATATATATATATATATATATATATATATATATATATATATATATATATATATATATATATATATATATATATATATATATATATATATATGTATGCAGAGGTGGGTAGTAACGCGCTACATTTACTCCGTTACATCTACTTGAGTAACTTTTGGGATAAATTGTACTTCTAAGAGTAGTTTTAATGCAACATACTTTTACTTTTACTTGAGTATATTTATAGAGAAGAAACGCTACTTTTCCTCCGCTACTTTTATCTACATTCAGCTCGCTACTCGCTACTAATTTTTATCGATCTGTTAATGCACGCTTTGTTTGTTTTGGTCTGTCAGACAGACCTTCATAGTGCCTGCGTTTCAACAAATACAGTCACTGGTGACGTTCACTCCGTTCCACCAATCAGATGCAGTCACTGGTGACGTTGGACCAATCAAACAGAGCCAGGCGGTCACATGACCTGACTTAAACAAGTTGAAAAACTTATTGGGGTGTTACCATTTAGTGGTCAATTGTACGGAATATGTACGGTACTGTGTAAACTACTAATAAAAGTTCCAATCAATCAATCAAAAGTGTGAAGGAAAAAAGACCATTTTTAATTTTAACCGTACACCCCGTCAAAAGCCTAAAGACTGACTGCACAGTTCCTGTCTTCACAATAAAAGTGCCGCTCCATCGCGCCTGCGCTTTCAAAATAAGAGTCTCCGAAAGCCTGCGCAAACAAGCTAGCAAGCTACGGAGTTTGCCGCCAATGTATTTCTTGTAAAGTGTATAAAAACGAATATGGAAGCTGGACATATAAGATGCCAAAAACCAACCACTTTCATGTGGTATTAGACAGAAAGGAGGAACTTTTTTTCTCCTCCATTTGAAAACATGGACGCTATCATCACTACTGTCTGATTCCTATCAATGCAAGTCATCAGAATCAGGTAATACACCAACTTATATTCTTGTCTTCATGAAAGAAAGGAATCTATATGTGTTAAACATGCATGTATATTCATTAAAACACCTTTAACATGTAAACAAAAACGGCAAAAAAATATATATATAAATGATATACTGTATATATCAATGTATGTATATATATATATATATATATATATATATATATATATATATATATATATATATATATAATGTGTGTGTGTATATATATATATATATATATATGTATATATGTGTGTGTGTGTGTGTGTGTGTGTATATATATATATATATGATATGTGTGTATATGCTACTCATCAGTTACTCAGTACTTGAGTAGTTTTTTTACAACATACTTTTTACTTTTACTCAAGTAAATATTTGGGTGACTACTCCTTACTTTTACTTGAGTAATAAATCTCTAAAGTAACAGTACTCTTACTTGAGTACAATTTCTGGCTACTCTACCCACCTCTGTATGTATGCATGCATGTATATATATATATATATATATGTATGTATGTATGTATGTATGTATGTATGTATGTATGTATGTATGTATGTATATATATATATATATAATATTTATATAACCTACTCAGTGGCCTAGAGGTTAGAGTGTCCGCCCTGAGATGGGTAGGTTGTGAGTTCAAACCCCGGCCGAGTCATACCAAAGACTATAAAAATGGTAGCCATTACCTCCCTGCTTGGCACTCAGCATCAAGGGTTGCAATTGGGGGTTAAATCACCAAAAATGATTCCCGGGCGCGGCCACCGCTGCTGCTCACAGCTCCCTTCACCTCCCAGGGGGTGATCAAGGGGGATGGGTCAAATGCAGAGAATAATTTCGCCACACCTAATGTGTGTGTGACAATCATTGGTACTTTAACTTTTTAACTTTAATTTTAAATCCTACAAAAGGTGTAATTCAACCTCTCAACCACTAGATGCCGCCATAGTACCTTGAAGTACCATATATTCCAATTAGACGCATATTTGAATCTGCCAACAATTTATATGTAAGGATATGCATATTATATGTATGTTATATGTATATCATATGTACGTTTGTATGTTATATGGATATTATATGTATGTTATATGTATATTATATATATGTGTCATGTATCATATGTATATTATGTGCATATCATATGTATGTTATATGTATGTCATATGTATATTATATGTGCATTATATGTATATCATATGTATATTATATGTATGTAAAAAGTGTATCACATGTATATCATATGTATGTTATGTTTATTATATGTATATTAAATGGATATTATATGTATATCATATGTATGTTATATGTATATTATATGTATGTTAATTGTATATTATATGTACATCATATGTATATTTTATGTATATCATATGTATATTATATGTAAGGATATGCATTTTATATGTATGTTATTTGTATATCATATGTATATTATATGTATATTATATGTATATCATATGTATGTTATTTGTATGTTATATGTATATCATATGTATGTTATATGTATATCATATGCATATCATATGTATATTGTATGTTTATTATATGTAAGGATATGCATATTATATGTAAGTCTATGTTTATTATATGTATATTATATGGATGTTATTTGTATATTATATGTATATCATATTTATATTATATGTATATCATATGCATATTATATGTATATTATATGGATGTTATTTGTATATTGTATGTATATCATATGTATATTATATGTATGTCATATGCATATTATATGTATATCATATGTATATTATATGCATATTATATGTAAGGATATGCATATTATATGTATATTATATGTAAGGATATGTATATAATATGTATATTATATGGATGTAAAAAGTGTATTATATGTATATCATATTTATATTATATGTATATTATATATATGTCATATGTATATTATATGTATATCACATGTATATTATATGTAAGGATATGCATATTATATGTATATTATATGTATATCATATGTATATTATATGTAAGGATATGCATATTATATGTATATTATATGCATATGGGGAGGGTGATGACACATGAATGCTGTCTCCCTACACACACAACAAGATTCCAGGAAAATTCAAAGGCAGCATCAAACTGCAAGTACGGGCGCTTCATTGAAATCGGAGGCAAGAATGTTGATGTTTATGTCCAGGAAGTGTTTATCCATCAACACATGGCAACATGACACTTGTTGCTGCTGCTAACTCAAGTGCAGACATTTTTTAAATCAGATTCATCACATTTTGGTATTTGGATCCATCATGGCGAGGGTCATGTAATCGCAAATTATGTTAGCTTAAATAGTGTCTAATTATGCAAAAATATGTTATCAAATATTCAAACCATTTTTTTTTTACCAGAAATAAATACTAATAATAATGATTTCAAAGCAAGTTATCCATCAAATTGTGCAATGTAAAAGTAGCAATAGATTTCATGCTCACATTGTGAAATTTACTGTGTTTTTTTTTTTTTACAAAATTTTTCTTTAAATGAAAAAAAATACAGTACTTTTTTTGACTGTAATAAACTGTGGTGTCGTTTTGGCATTCACAGTAACACACCCAAAAATGTACACTTGTTGATTTACGGTAAAAAACAAACAAAAAAACTGGCAGCTCAGGTGCCAAAATTTTACTGTAAAATTGCATTATTTTTAATTTACAGTAAAAAAAACTAATATAAATTTTACAGTAAAATTCTGGCAACTGAGATGCCTTTGTTTTTGTTTTTTAACCATAAAAACACCAATACTGTGTTTCCATTTACAGTAATATATACCAGTGTTCCCCAACCACCGATTGGTACCGGGCCGCACAAGGAAAAAAAATATATATATATATATATATATATATATATATATATATATATATATATATATATATATATATATATATATATATATATATATATATATATATATATATATTTTATATTTTTTATTTTTTTCATTTTTTTAGTAAATCAACATAAAAACACAATGTATACACTATATTTCAATGCATATCAATACAGTCTGCAGGGATACAGTCCGTAAGCACACATGATTGTATTTCTTTATTAAAAAATAAAAAATAAAAAATAAAAAATAAAAATGTTTGTCCGCGGGACAAATTTTAAAGCGTTGACCGGTCCGCAGCTACAAAAAGGTTGGGGACCACTGATATACATTTCATTTTCAGGTGAAATTATTGCAACTTTTTTTTTTTTTTACATTTTAGCTTTTCAAAAATCTACTAAAGGCTTTTAATTTAGAATGTTTGTCTTTCTTTCAGCGGTCGAGGTGAAGGACTTCCTGAGAGCGAGATGGACAACATGTCTCCGTGTCCCACCACCTTCTCTCTCTCCCCGCACATCTCCTTCCCTCTCTCGCCCATCTCCTTCCCGCCATCCCCGACCTCGCTTTCTCCGGCTGCGGCAGATTCCCCGCAGTCCTCCTCGTCCCCCCTTTCCGCCGCGTCACATCACCCGGGATTGGGACCTCCCACGCCGAGTCCTCCAAACATCTGGGACCAGGATGACCTGACCTGCCTGAGCTGGCTCCATCAGAGGGGGAACCTGCTCCCCCTGCAGCCCCTCTCCAAAGGGACCCTGCCCTCGGTTCAGCTGGAGTCGCTGGGCCAGCACCCCGCCTCGTCCAAGCCGCCGTACTCCTTCAGTAGTCTGATCTTCATGGCCATAGAAGACTCGCCAGACAAGAGGCTGCCGGTGAAAGACATCTACGGGTGGATCATGGACCAGTTCCCCTACTACAGGACGGCCAGCGCGGGGTGGAGGAACTCGGTACGCCACAACCTGTCCTTGAGCAAGAGCTTCTGTCGCATGGAGAGGGACAAAAGTCAGGTGAGAACCTCTCAGTGCACTTCATTCATAGGTTCTAGTGCACTGACTACCATGTTTGTGGGACAAACTTTGTTATTCACATGTGAATAATGCTGTATAACAGACTGTATGTATGTTACTCACAAGTGAATAATGCTGTAAAATAGACTGTATTTATGTTATTCACATGTGAATAATGCTGTATAATAGACTGTATTTATGTTATTCACAAGTGAATAATGCTGTATAATAGACTGTATTTATATTATTCACATGTGAATAATGCTGTATTATATACTGTATTTATATTATTCACATGTGAATAATGCTGTATAATAGACTGTATATTATTCACATGTAAATAATGCTGTATAATAGACTGCATTTATGTTATTCACATGTGAATAATGCTGTATAATAGACTGTATTTAAGTTATTCATGTAAATAATGCTGTATAATAGACTGTATTTATGTTATTCACATGTGAATAATGTTGTATAATACTGTATTTATATTATTCACATGTGAATAATGCTGTATAATAGACTGTATTTATATTATTCACAAGTGAATAATGCTGTATAATAGACTGTATTTATATTATTCACATGTGAATAATGCTGTATAATAGACTATATTTATATTATTCACATGTGAATAATGCTGTAAAATAGACTGTATTTATGTTATTCACATGTGAATAATGCTGTATAATAGACTGTATTTAAGTTATTCATGTAAATAATGCTGTATAATAGACTGTATTTATGTTATTCACATGTGAATAATGTTGTATAATACTGTATTTATATTATTCACATGTGAATAATGCTGTATAATAGACTGTATTTATATTATTCACAAGTGAATAATGCTGTATAATAGACTGTATTTATATTATTCACATGTGAATAATGCTGTATAATAGACTATATTTATATTATTCACATGTGAATAATGCTGTAAAATAGACTGTATTTATATTTTTCACATGTAAATAATGATGTATAATAGACTGTATTTATATTATTCACATGTGAATAATGCTGTATAATAGACTGTATTTATATTATTCACATGTGAATAATGCTGTATAATTGACTGTATTTATATTATTCACAAGTGAATAATGCTGTATAATAGACTGTATTTATATTATTCACATGTGAATAATGCTGTAAAGTAGACTATATTTATGTTATTCACATGTGAATAATGCTGTATAATACTGTATTTATATTATTCACATGTGAATAATGCTGTATAATAGACTGTATTTATATTATTCACATGTGAATAATGCTGTATAATTGACTGTATTTATATTATTCACATATGAATAATGCTGTATAATAGACTGTATTTATATTATTCACATGTGAATAATGCTGTATAATAGACTATATTTATATTATTCACATGTGAATAATGCTGTATAATAGACTGTATTTATGTTATTCACATGTGAATAATGCTGTATAATAGACTGTATTTATATTATTCACATGTGAATAATGCTGTATAATACTGTATTTATATTATTCACATGTGAATAATGCTGTATAATAGACTATATTTATGTTATTCACATGTGAATAATGCTGTATAATACTGTATTTATATTATTCACATGTGAATAATGCTGTATAATTGACTGTATTTATATTATTCACAAGTGAATAATGCTGTATAATAGGCTGTATTTATATTATTCACATGTGAATAATGCTGTATAATAGACTATATTTATATTATTCACATGTGAATAATGCTGTATAATAGACTGTATTTATGTTATTCACATGTGAATAATGCTGTATAATAGACTGTATTTATATTATTCACATGTGAATAATGCTGTATAATACTGTATTTATATTATTCACATGTGAATAATGCTGTATAATAGACTATATTTATATTATTCACATGTGAATAATGCTGTATAATTGACTGTATTTATATTATTCACAAGTGAATAATGCTGTATAATAGGCTGTATTTATATTATTCACATGTGAATAATGATGTATAATAGACTATATTCATATTATTCACATGTGAATAATGCTGTATAATAGACTATATTCATATTATTCACATGTGAATAATGCTGTATAATAGACTGTATTTATGTTATTCACATGTGAATAATGCTGTGTAATAGACTGTATTTATATTATTCACATGTGAATAATGCTGTATAATAGACTATATTCATATTATTCACATGTGAATAATGCTGTATAATAGACTGTATTTATGTTATTCACATGTGAATAATGCTGTATAATAGACTGTATTTATATTATTCACATGTGAATAATGCTGTATAATACTGTATTTATATTATGTATCTCCACACAAATATTTGTTTTTATACTAAATGCTGAATGACATCACATGGACAAAGATAGGACCTTCTGGAGGAAAGTTCTGTGGTCAGATGAAACAAAAATGGAGCTGTTTGGCCACAATACCCAGCAATATGTTTGGTGGAGAAAAGGTGAGACCTTTAATCCCAGGAACACTATGCCTACCGCCAAGCATGGTGGTGGTAGTATTATGCTCTGGGCCTGTTTTGCTGCCAATGGAACTGGTGCTTTACAGAGAGTAAATGGGACAATGAAAAAGGAGGATTAGAATAGAATAGAATGGACTTTATTGTCATTATATTTGCATATAACGAGATTAAGGACTCCAATTTAAGGTGCGGTAGTGGAACCAAATATGGAATAAAATAAATCACACAAGTCGTAATAAAGATAGAAAATAAGAATTTAAATAAACAGACTACTATCCAATAAAAACAATAAGCAATCCTGTACAATATACAGAACCTTGCTGATGACCTCAAAATTCTTCAGGACAAGCTAAAACCGTGAATGTCAATCAAGTGACGTTGCCAAATGTGGTTCCTTGCTTTAATAAAGTGCCACATTAACGGTTGTTTATTTATTATATGTTATTATATATTATTATTACGGTCCTTCATACCGATAGCCATCAGACTGTATAATGCATATGTTCCTTTGACTGTACATGTACTGTAATTGTATAACATATTTATATTATTCACATGTGAATAATGCTGTATAATAGACTGTATTTATGTTATTAACATGTGAATAATGCTGTATAATAGACTGTATTTATATTATTCACATGTGAATAATGCTGTATAATAGACTGTATTTATATTATTCACATGTGAATAATGCTGTATAATAGACTATTTATATTATTCACATGTGAATAATGCTGTATAAAAGACTATTTACATTATTCACATGTGAATAATGCTGTATAATAGACTGTATTTATGTTATTCACATGTAAAAATACCTAAATGTTTAGTGTCTATTGTGAGCGAACTGTGGTGCTGAATTTCCCCCAGGGATCAATAAAGTACTTTCTATTCTCTTCTCTGCTTGTTTTCAGTCGGTGGGGAAGGGATCTCTGTGGCGTGTGAGTCCGGAGCATCGGGCGGCGCTCCTGGAGGTGCTCCGGAAGACTCACACTTACCACGGCACCAACAGCAGTCTGATCAACAAGCCCGCCCTGTAAGAAATACTCACCCTTTTTCATTGCAAATACCACAAACGAGACTTTTTAAGTCTTTCTTTCTGGCCTGTGCAGACTGGAAGGTGTGGACTACGGCGTGTCTGTGGTGTGTGACTCCATGGAGATGTCAGGTCAGTGGACCAGCTAATTAAGACTTTTCAATTAGCGCACATGCGACCCTTCTGTATGGATTTCGTGTTTCATCGGGGCCGTAACAGCGCTCCCTGTCACTTTTATTGCCGCCGTCTTCTCAACCCCTCACCGGCTTTCTCTCAGCATGCAACATTGTTCCTGTGTTTGCATTCTGTTGCCCTGGCAACGACCTTCTATTTCCCCGGTAACGCAGCAATAGCCTCCTTAATGTCCATGTGTTTTATATGCAAGCCTCCGTATGTATAAATGTCTACGTGTCCATGGGGCCCCCATCCAGAGGGTCTTTTCCATGACTGCGCATGTCATGTGCGTGAAGCAACAACAAACACACCACATGGTGGCGCTGTTATGCAATCCCATCAATTAGATTGACTTTCATTTTTGAGGCGCTGCAAAAACATTAATTGTATCACTTTAGGATGTCTAGTGTTCAGCAGGGGTTCTTAACCTTTTTGACCTCGGGCCCCAACTTTTCCACTACACAGAGACCCGGGGCCGACTCAAATATTAACACTAGATCTTACTATTGATTTGAATGGTATTCAATAGTTACAGCTAACCTACTTACAGTGGTGATATGAAACCTTGTATTAATCGCAAATAATTTTTATCAAACTAATTACAAAAATAAATACACTGCAAAAGAAAAGACATGTAAAAACTGATGGAAAAATAAATTTACGCAGTGCTAAAATAAATCAATTCTACATGAAATAATAATAAATAATAATAATACAGTATATATGTTTCTTAAATAGACTGTCCATAAAAATTGAAGTGCAAATGAAAAAACAGCTTCATCAATTTAGTCATATTTTTTTGCTAAAATAAATAAATTTTACATGAATTAATAATTAAAAAAAATAATACAGTATATGTTTCTTAAATAGACTGTCCATAAAAATTTAAGTGCAAATTAAAAAACAGCTTCATCAATATAGCAATATTTTTTTGCTAAAATAAATAAATTGTACATTAAATAATAATAAATAATAATAATACAGTACCGGTATATATGTTTGTTAAATAGACTGTCCATAAAAATGTAACTGCAAATGAAAAAACAGCTTCATCAATTAAGGGACAAGCAGTAGAAAATGGATGAAATTTAGTAATATTTTTTTCTAAAATAAATAAATTCTACATGAATTAATAATAAATAATAATAATACAGTATATATGTTTCTTGAATAGACTGTAAAAATGTAAGTGCAAATGAAAAAACAGCTTTATCAATTTAGTCATGTTTTGGCTAAAATAAATACATTCTACATTAATTAATAATAAATGATAAAAACACAGTATATATGTTTCTTAAATAGACTGTCCATAAAAATTTAAGTGCAAATGAAAAAACAGCTTCACCAATTTAGTCATATTTTTTTGCTAAAATAAATAAATTCTACATGAAATAATAATAAATAATAATAATACAGTATATGTTTCTTAAATACTGTCCATAAAAATTTAAGTGCAAATGAAAAAACAGCTTCATCAATTTAGTCATATTTCTTGGCTAAAATAAATCATTTCTACATCAATTAATTAATAATAATAATACAGTATATATGTTTCTTAAATAGACTGTCCAGAAAAATGTAAGTGCAAATGAAAATACAGCTTCATCAATTTAGTCATATTTTTTGGCTAAAATAAATAAATTATACATGAAATAATAATAATACAGTATATGTTTCTTAAATAGACTGTCCATAAAAATTTAAGTGCAAATGAAAAAACAGCTTCATCAATTTAGTCATATTTTTTGCTAAAATAAATAAATTCTACATGAATAATAAATAATAATAATACAATATATATGTTTCTTAAATAGACTGTTCATAAAAATTGAAGTGCAAATGAAAAAACAGCTTCATCAATTTAGTAATATTTTTTTGCTAAAATAAATAAATTCTACATGAATTAATAATAAATAATAATAATACAATATATATGTTTCTTAAATAGACTGTCCATAAAAATTTAAGTGCAAATGAAAATACAGCTTCATCAATTTAGTCATAATTTTTGCTAAAATAAATAAATTCTACATGAATTAATAATAAATAATAATATTACTACAGTATATATGTTTCTTAAATAGACTGTCCATAAAAATGTAAGTGCAAATGAAAAAACAGCTTCATCAATTTAGTCATATTTTTTGCTAAAATAAATAATTTTTGCCAAAAAAACTAATTTCTACATGAAATAATAATAAATATTAGTAATACAGTATATATGTTCCTTAAATAGACTGTCCATAAAAATTTAAGTGCAAATGAAAAAACAGCTTCATCAATTTAGTAATATTTTTTGGCTAAAATAAATTCTACATGAATTAATAATAAATAATAATAATACAGTATAGATGTTTCTTAAATAGAATGTAAATAAAAATTTAAGTGCAAATGAAAAAATAGTTTATTCAATTTAGTAATATTTTTTTTTGCTAAAATAAATAACTTCTACATGAAATAATAATAAATAATAATAATACAGTATATATGTTTCTTAAATAGACTGTCCATAAAAATTTAAGTGCAAATGAAAATACAGCTTCACCAGATTAGTCATATTTTTTTGCGCTTCAGCAACTTCTCTATGAGTTTAGCTCCGGACTTCTTCTGTTTGTTTCATATTGTCATTACTGCCACAGGTGGTGTAAAAGTGTATTACAGCTGAGTTGAGAAACAAGATATTTTTTGCGGGACTTTGCAACTTGTTGTCTATTTTAAAATGTCACCCATATTTTTTTCCTGTTTTGCCCCTTCCAGATTCCCTTTCCCCCTCCCTCATGCTGACCCAAACCCTGACCCCTGACAACCCGACCTTCGCCGACCACCCGGATTTTCCTTTGACCCCGGATCACGAGGAGCTGGTCGCCATAGAGCCGGTGGAATACCAACAGGAGGAGCTGAGCGGGGTGGACTTAGAGAAAGACCCCCTGGGGGACAGCGGCTACATCGAGTTGCATTACTACCAGTCTCAAGAGTACGAGTACCTGGTGTTGCCGGACGACACCGAGCTGGACTTGGAGACCGTGGAGATACTCCAGCTGGACGTGGAGGCCCAGGAAGCTGCTGGGTCCCTCCTGGACTTGGCAGGGGGCGTATATTAATATCCACGAATCGGATAATTCTCGTATTTTGCCTCTTATCTGTGACGATGGCACTGCCTGGTGATTTAGATGTAGTTCCTGATAAGTCAGCACTTTGTGGACAAAATATAGACTTTTTAGAGGAGTATTCATAATTGTCTGTCATTCTCAGGTGTGGAAGATGTCCTTCTGACTGACATAGAACCCATTTTTCTTCATATTGTCCCACTGTCATGCAAATGTCAACAACACCCCAAGCAGCCAAAATAGTGGGAAAAAGAGATTATGACGCAAACATAAGACATACGTCGTTTTCTTGATCTTTGATAGAACTTCATTTTCAAAATATCATTTCAGCTACTTTTGAAGCAGGGGCGATCAAAGCGCGGCCAAGGTTTGCGGGCCGTTTTTTTCTAATTCCCGAAATAAAACTAAAGCATTGCGTGTAGCAGAACATTACAGAGGATGGGAAAATAATTAAAAGGTTAGAGAAAAATAAAAGGATATGGAAATACCTGAAAGGGGTCATTTTATGCCAAACTTTTCTCCCCCGGGTACCTGTTTTTGAGTGTTCGGGATCCCCGTAAGTCCTGAAAATGTGAAATCAAACCTCAAGGCGATATTTATAAAATAGTCTTGCCTTCTTCTTCAGAACACGCTCCAAACGAGGGACGTTTTTCGTTTTATGGTAGCCATTTTGTAGTCCAAATTTGTAGTCAATTAGTTCCTACTTTTTCTGTATATCCTGTTGTGGGGCAGACTGGCTTGTACATGCACATGCATGCTAAAATCCTCCACTAGTGCTGTGAATCTTTGGGCACCACATGATTCGATTGGGTTAAGAATCGATTCTCAATTTAAAATCAATACTTGTTAATAACATTGGGTGTCAGTTCTATGATTAACTACGTTCCTCCATAAAATGGATAATCAGCTCTGATCAATGTTTATGTTTCTTAAAAGAAAACTGGTTTTGTTTCCCAAACATTTAATAAAGTCAAATACAAATAAGGCAACAAGAGAAGTATCCAACACTTCTATTTTCTAAAGTAAATGTGTACAGCAGATATTGATTATCTCCATCAACTATATGATTTGTCAGAGTGGCTGAAAAATTTAAAACAACTAAGAAATTGCAACATTCAGTGTTTCTGCAGTGAAAAAGATTTGAACACTTTTTTTTAATGTGTAACACTTTTATTCTGTCTGAACAGCTAATTGTGGCCTCATTTTATAGGATATAGTTAAATGACTAAACAACATCAACAACAACATACTGTCATTTCAAATGAGTTTTGTATGAACTCTTTATTTAAGGTTCACTGTATATTCATTTTAGTGATTTTTATTCTCGATTAGTCTCATTTTGTTTGTGGTCATTCTGTTTCTTAGTGTCTTTATATTCCTGTAAAATGTGAGAATCTGGATATAAATGTTTATTTTGGCATTGTTTAATGTCCTACACCATCATAACAACACTGCCATGTCAGGGTCCTCTGAACTGATCACCTCAAATCCTACAAATGTTATTTTTTGCTTGATTTTTTATCTAACACATTAAATCTGTAATTCTGGTACTGTCCCTTACATTTTTTTAAATCCGAAATGTAATTTTCTTTATATATATATATATTTTAAATGGTTTGTTGGGTATATTGTGGAAGCCAGTTTTCCCACTAAAAAAATGGTAAGTCATAATTATGAGATAAAAGGTCATAATTGTGAGGAAAAAGTCATAATTGTAAGGAATAAGTCATTGTTATGAGATTTTAAAAAGTCATAATTGTAAGGAAAAAGTAATCATTATGACAATAAAAATTCGAAATTATGAGCTAAAAAGTCATAATTATGAGATTCAAAGTTATATTTGTGAGGAAAAAATCATAATTGTGAGGGAAAGTCATAGTTATGAGATAAAAAGTCATAATTGTAAGGAAAAAGTCATAGTTATGAGATAAAAAGTCATAATTGTAAGGAATAAGTCATGGTTACGATATAAAAAGTCATAATTGTAAGGAAAAAGTAATCATTATGGCAATAAAAAGTCGAAATTATGAACTAAAAAGTCATAATTATGAGATTCAAAGTTATAATTGTGAGGAAAAAGTCATAGTTATGAGATAAAAAGTCATAATAGTAAGGAAAAAGTCAGCATTATGACATTAAAAAGTCGAAATTATAAGCTAAAAAGTCATAATTATGAGATACAAATTGTGAGGAAAAAGTCGTAGTTATGAGATAAAAAGTCATAATTGTAAGAAAAAGTTATAGATATGAGATAAAAAGTCATAATTGTAAGGAATATGTCATTGTTATGGGAATAAAAAGTCGAAATTATGAGCTAAAAAGTCATAATTATGAGATTCAAAGTTATAATTGGGGGGAAAAAGTCGTAGTTATGAGATAAAAAGTCATAATTGTGAGGGGAAAGTCATAGTTGAGATAAAAAAGTCATAATTGTAAGGAAAAAGTCATCATTATGACATTAAAAAGTCGAAATTATGAGCTAAAAAGTCATAATTATGAGATACAAATTGTGAGGAAAAAGTCATAGTTAGGAGATAAAAAGTCATAATTGTATTGTTGTGAGATAAAAAAGGCATAATTGTAAGGAAAAAGTAATCATTATGGCAATAAAAAGTCGAAATTATGAGCTAAAAAGTCATAATTATGAGATTCAAAGTTATAACTGTGAGGAAAAAGGCAGTTATGAGATAAAAAAAGGCATAATTGTAAGGAAAAAGTAATCATTATGGCAATAAAAAGTCGAAATTATGAGCTAAAAAGACATAATTGTTAGATTCAAAGTTATAACTGTGAGGAAAAAGGCAGTTATGAGATAAGTCATAATTGTAAGGAAAAAGTAATCATTATGGCAATAAAAAGTTGATATTATGAGCGCTAAAAAGTCATAATTATGAAATTCAAAGTTATAATTGTGAGGAAAAAATCATAGTTATGAGATAAAAAGTCATAATTGTAAGGAAAAAGTCATCATTATGACATGAACAAGTCGAAATTATGAGCTAAAAAGTCATAATTATGAGATTCAAAGTTATAATTGGGAGGAAAAAGGCAGTTATGAGATAAAAAAAAAAAAGGCATAATTGTAAGGAAAAAGTAATCATTATGGCAATAAAAAGTCGAAATTATGAGCTAAAAAGACATAATTGTGAGATTCAAAGTTATAACTGTGAGGAAAAAGGCAGTTATGAGATAAGTCATAATTGTAAGGAAAAAGTAATCATTATGGCAATAAAAAGTTGATATTATGAGCGCTAAAAAGTCATAATTATGAAATTCAAAGTTATAATTGTGAGGTGAAAGTCATAGTTATGAGATAAAAAGTCATGATTGTCATAATTGTAAGGGAAAAGTCATCATTATGCATACTTGCCAACCTTGAGACCTCCGATTTCGGGAGGTGGGGGGTGGGGGTGGGGGCGTAGTCGGGGGTGGGGCGGGGGGACGTGGTTAAGATATATATATATATATATATATATATCAGAGGTGGGTAGAGTAGCCAGAAATTGTACTCAAGTAAGAGTACTGTTACTTTAGAGATTTATTACTCAAGTAAAAGTAATGAGTAGTCACCCAAATATTTACTTGAGTAAAAGTAAAAAGTATGTTGTGAAAAAACTACTCAAGTACTGAGTAACTGATGAGTAACATACACACACATATCATATATATATATATATATATATATATATATATATATATATATATATATATATATATATATATATATATATATATATATATATATACATATATATATATATATATATATATATATATATACATATATACACATACACTGATATATACAGTATATCATTTATATTTATTTATTTTGCCGTTTTTGTTTACATGTTAAAGGTGTTTTAATGAATATACATGCATGTTTAACACATATAGATTCCTTTCTTTCATGTTGACAAGAATATAAGTTGGTGTATTACCTGATTCTGATGACTTGCATTGATTGTAATCAGACAGCAGTGCTTAACGTCCACGTTTTCAAATGCAGGAGAAAAAAAGTTCCTCCTTTCTGTCTAATACCACATGAAAGTGGTAGGTTTTTGATATCTTATTTGTCCAGCTTCCATATTCATTTTCACACACTTTACAAGAAATACATTGGCGGCAAATTCCGTAGCTTGCTAGCTTGTTTGCGCTGGCTTTCGGAGACTCTTATTTTGAAAGCGCAGGCGCGATGGAGCGGCACTTTTATTGTGAAGACAGGAACTGTGCAGTCAGTCTTTAGGCTTGTGACGTTTGAAATAAAAAAAAGTGTCTTTTTTCCTTCACACTTTTGATTGATTGATTGAAACTTGTATTAGTAGATTGCACAGTACAGTACATATTCCGTACAATTGACCACTAAATGGTAACACTCCAATAAGTTTTTCAACTTGTTTAAGTCAGGTCATGTGACTGCCTGGCTCTGTTTGATTGGTCCAACGTCACCAGTGACTGCATCTGATTGGTGGAACGGAGTCAAACGTCACTAGTGACTGCATTTTATTGGTGGAACGGAGTGAAACGTCACCAGTAACGCAGGCACTTTGAAGGTCTGTCTGACAGACCAAAACAAACAAAGCGTGCATTAACAGATCGATAAAAATTAGTAGCGAGTAGCGAGCTGAATGTAGATAAAAGTAGCGGAGTAAAAGTAGCGTTTCTTCTCTATAAATATACTCAAGTAAAAGTAAAAGTAAGTTGCATTAAAACTACTCTTAGAAGTACAATTTATCCCAAAAGTTACTCAAGTAGATGTAACGGAGTAAATGTAGCGCGTTACTACCCACCTCTGATATATATATATATATATATATATATATATATATATATATATATATATATATATATATATATATATATATATATATAAGAAATACTTGACTTTCAGTGAATTCTAGCTATATATATATATATATATATATATATATATATATATATACATATATATAAATAAAATAAATACTTGAATTTCAGTGTTCATTTATTTACACATATACACACACATAACACTCATCTACTCATTGTTGGGTTAAGGGTTGAATTGTCCATCCTTGTTCTATTTTCTGGCACTATTTCAGAACACACACATTATACAAATATACATTATAAAATCAATAAGAAAACAGGAGCTCTAATTTGGGAGTCTGAATTAGGATCAGAAGTTCCTATATAAACATTGCGCACTCACGTCGCCATTTTGTATTGATTACTGCAGCTGTGCACTGGATTCATTCACAAATACAAACTACAACTCACAAACACTTTAGAGTTAGGCTCCACTATCAGAATGTGTACTTAAACTTATAAAGATCACATGGATATTATTCAGTGAGTTGATTCACCAAAACTAACCTGTTATACAGGAGGAAAAAGCACACAGGACGTTTCAATTGTTCACAGACTGGTTGCGCTCATCAGAATGACAAGACACTTCCGGTCTGCAGGTGATAGCATTCAATTGGGAAGAAACGCCCTACTGCCCCCTACTGACCAATGTGAATACTGATAAATGTGTAATGACAGCTCCAAAAACGAATTCAAACCACAAAATAAAATAAATAAATCAACACAAAAATGTGACACATTATGGGTGGGTCACATATGCATGTACAGTAGATGGCAGTATTGTCCTGTTTAAAAGTGTCACAACATTGCTGTTTACGGCAGACGAACTGCTTTAAGGTAGACGCTGTTGTTGTGTGTTGTTACCGCGCTGGGAGGACGTTAATGAAACTGCCTAACAATAAACCCACATAAGAAACCAAGAACTCGCCTTCGATCATTAGCTGTTTATATTGTGGGAAAGCGGACGTGTGAACAGGCTGTCAACACGTCACTCAGGTCGGCATGGAACTGGAGGGGGCGTGGCCTCCAGGTCCGCCTGAATTTCGGGAGAAAATTTGTCCCGGGAGGTTTTCGGGAGAGGCGCTGAATTTCGGGAGTCTCCCGGAAAATCCGGGAGGGTTGGCAAGTATGTCATTATGACATTAAAAAGTCGAAACTATGAGCTAAAAAGTCATAATTATAAGATACAAATTGTGAGGAAAAAGTCATAATTATGAGATAAAAAGTCATAATTGTAAGGAAAAAGTCATCATTATGACATTTAAAAGTCATAATTATGAGATACAAACTCTAATTTATGAAATATAGACTTGTCATTGGGGTATATTTCTATGACATCCTTATCTTAATTGAATGTACAGTTGAATGAATCATGTGTTATCACTTCAATGAATCATGTGTTATCAGCACTAACCTTCAATGGAACAGAAATTAATTTGTGACGTCACGGTGCTTCTTGTGAATAAACATAACTGACAGCCATTCTGAAACAGATTCGTTGTCAAGTATATGTAAATATTTCATCTGGAACTACATTTACTTAAATACCACATTTCAAAATCCCTAAGCGATATATCCATCCATCCATTTTCCTACCGCTTGTGATATATTTCTTTTGAAAAGTCCTTTTTTTTCTGGCCTTAATCCTCTCCACATGACTACGAAGTGAGTCACAGAGGAGACTCGTATTCGTGTTTCCGCGTGAGTAAACTACATTTCCCATGCATCACAGCCTCTCAGCGGCATGACGGTCATTGTAGTTTTCCTCCGACTCACACAACAGCTTATGAACGCGCAGTCCAACTTCACTTCCCACAAGCCATTGCGCGGATGTAATACCGGAGTAAATTGACATGGTTGTTTTCATGCCAGTGTAGAGGAGGGAAAAAAAAAAAAAAAAAAAAAGTTACGTTCGTCTTTTTTCGACTCGTAGCGAGTTTGTGTTTGACGCCGTTTGGAGACGCTTCGCAAGTGAGAAGAATAAGCCGCAGCTGAGGTAAAGTGATCATGTTACGACTGCATTTTGGCCATGCGACGTTGCAGTTGTGCGAAATTGGTGTGTGGTTTCCCGGCTAAATGTTAGCTAAATGTTAGCTTTTCTATTGTTGTTTTCCGTCTTGTCGACACTGCTAACTAGTTATGTTAAGTTGGTTAGCTAAAACTCGCTGAGTCACAAACGTCATCTTTTTTTTTATAACAAAACGTGATGCAACTACGTTCTGCAACATATGCGACTACTCTGTATCATTGCGAAATAAGTTACATTCCTAAGGCATTTTTACGTTTCACGGAGCAGATTAAAGGCATTCAGTGTTTGGCATCTGAGCGCCACGCCCTTGACTAGTTCACTTTTTTTGGTGAGAAAGTTGAGTAAAAAAATAAAAAATACCGTAACAGACAACATAGTGTGCGGCCATGGTGGGATGACTTCCTACAGAGAACCACAAAGGATCTTCTTTAAGGACGTCCACTGGAAGAACACTGCACACATATTTATGTGTGCAGCTCAACTTTGTCTCATCTCTCATTTAATGCTAGGGTTGCAAAGGGGTGGAAAGTTTCCGGTAAATTGCCGGAAACTTTCCGAAAATTTACCTCGGGAAGTTTAGAAATATTGGCCATTTTTTGATTATTCAAAGTTGGACACCGTCCATGGGAATTAATGGGAATATATGGGAATTAATGGGGAATTACAATAATTATATATTATTGGGCACTTGTCTACATCATACTCGCCAACCTTGAGACCTCAGAATTTGGGAGATATTCAAAAGGCCCGCTGGGGTTGTGTATATATATATATATATATATATATATATATATATATATATATATATATATATATATATATATATATATATATATATATATATATATATATATACATATATATATATATATATAGCTGTAATTCACGGAAATTCAAGTATTTCTTTTATTATATATATATATATATATATATATATATATATATATATATATATATATATATATATGCATATATTTATAAAAAATACTTGAATTTCAAGTATTTCTTTTATTATATATATATATATATATATATATACATAAAATACTTGAATTTCCATGAATTATATATATATATATATATATATATATATATAATTTCCGTGAATTATATATATATATATATATATATATATATATATATATAATTCACGGAAATTATATATATATATATATATATATATATAATAAAAGAAATACTTGAAATTCAAGTATTTTTTATAAATATATGCATATATATATATATATATATATATATATATATATATATATATATATATATATATATATATATATATAATAAAAGAAATACTTGAATTTCTGTGAATTACAGCTATATATATATGTATATGTATATATATATATATATATATATATAGCTGTAATTCACAGAAATTCAAGTACATATATATATATATATATATATAATTCACGGAAATTCAAGTATTTTATATATATATATAATAAAAGAAATACTTGAAATTCAAGTATTTTTTATAAATATATATATATATATATATATATAATAAAAGAAATACTTGAATTTCCGTGAATTACAGCTATAAATATATATATATATATATATATAGCTGTAATTCACTGAAATTATATATATATATACTATATTATATATATAATATATCTATAAAATAAATACTTGAATTTCTGTGGATTACAGCTCTATATATATATATATATATATATATATATATATATATATAGCTGTAATTAAATAAAATTATATATATGTATATATATATATATATATATATATATATATATAAAGTAAATACCTGAATTACAGCTATATATATATATATATATATATATATATATATATATATATATATATATGTAGCTGTAAATCACTGAAATTCAAGTATTTCTTTTATATATATATATATATATATATATATATATATATATATATATATATATATATATATAAAGAAATACCTAAATTTCAGTGTTCATTTATTTACACATATACACACATAACACTCCTCTACACGTGGTTGTATTTGAAGGTGCAATGGTTCGCAGCCAGTAGCACAGCCCTTGAAGGAGCATAGTTATGGGCAGCACCTGTGAAATTTAAATTTGCAGGAAAGGAGTGAGTTAAGGGTTGAATTGTCCATCCTCGTTCTATTCTCTGTCACTATCTTTCTAACCATGCTGAACACCCTCTCTGATGATGCATTGCTGTGTGGCATGCACAAAAGTGCCATCATCAAATGCACCAGAGTCTAGAATCTTCCATCTCTCACTAGCATGGCCCAAAACCGGTCAATCCTTGCTTCCTGAGGAAGATATTCCCTGCCAAGCACTTGGTACTCCACTACTTCTTCCCGGAGGCTATACAGGTCCAATCGCAGCTGCGGCAGACTTTTAGAGAGATGATGCTAAAGGCACGCCCCCAATATTGTTGTCCGGGTGGAAATCCAGAGTAATTCGTGAGAATGGTTGCCCCGGGAGATTTTCGGGAGGGGCACTGAAATTCGGGACTCTCCCGGGAAAATCAGGAGGGTTGGCAAGTATGGTCTACATGCTGCTGCATCTTTGTGGCATTTTTGACATAGCTCTTTGCACAGTATTTGCAAATGTACACCGCCTTTCCGCCTACATTGGTTGGGGTGAAATGTCTCCGCACATCAGATGGTGTACGTGGCATTATTCTGTTTGTATTTATTTATTCTTGTAAAACACTAACGCAATGCCACACACAGATATAAATAGTCAGCTAAACAATTGGAGTAGTCTTTAAAAATATTTTACTGATGGACAAATGAATAGAAATAGGCTAGATGAATAAATGAACACTCAATTAGCATGCTAAATCTAACTATAACCTACATTCTTGTTTGACAACAGAATGGCTAGCAGAACAGAAGGCAGAGGAAACAACACCTTTTCATTTAGTATTTGCTAGTAGAACTTTACAGATCACAAAAAAGGTTAATTCAGATCGCTAACGTTGTTAGCATAAATGAATGGGATTTAACAGAGAAAATTAGCATCACGGCTAACGGAGAAATATTTTGGGTTCATTATGAGACTGTGGTGGTACATAAACTTAGCTAGCTAGAGATATTGGCCCCAAAATCATTTAACAAGTACAGGAACAGCTAGCTAGCTTGAGTGGAAGTCTGCTGGAGTAGTCTACAGTCATACAGTAACAAGCAATTACACCTCTATTAAACTTAAATACCATAGATCAAATATATTTACCCCAGTAATATCATCAACACTTACCTGACTGGATGAAGTCCTTGGGCTCAAATACTAGTGTGGCCTCAATAGCCCTGCTGTAGTGTGTAGCATGCTGGGAATTATCTGTGCATGTGATGGAAGAATGCACAGTGAGGGTTGAAATTCTACTGAATCTACATTAAATCAGGTTTAGCTAATAATCATGCTGCAAGATCTAGCATGTTGCATTCAACGTTTATTCCCATGGAAAGTTTCCAACTTTGAATATTCCCGGAATTTTGCAACCCTATTTACTGCACTCTATTTGCACTGAGAGGAAACTGCTTATCTAATTGCATAAGTCAGGAACGTCAAACTCATTTTAGATCGGGGGCCACGTGGGGAAAAATCTACTCCCGTATGTTGCCATCCTAGCAACGTTATCATGGACGACCCTTCTTATTTCAGCAAGACGATGCCAAGCCACGTGTTACAACAGCGTGGCTTCATAGTAAAAGAGTGCGGGCACGAGACAACGTTCCCTCTAAGGTGCGCACCTGCGCACTGCTCACGCGTCCTCTGCGCACAGCAAATCCATGCCGCGCAAAAAATCTAATCCCACTCTAAACAAAATAAACAAATAGTTTGTTTTGTATGATTTTGCAATGCAACTGTGAGTAACAGGTGACGAAAGGTGGCCACAACAGATAAAACAATGTTTGTCAACACTTAAATTATTGTAGCGTCTGTGGAGACACTTAAAGGAGGACAGGAATTCCATCGGTCCCTTTATTTAGCGAAATTGTTTATCGACCATAACCACACCAAAACAATGTGTAAAATACTTTTATCTAGCAAAACTGGTCGTTGTCTACCGTACAAACCAAGCCTAAAGCAACTCTTTGTCATCTGTTATATCAACAGCAGCCGCTTGCTCTCTCTCTCTCTCACCTGCACCAACACATACACTATGGCAATTAGCCACTGGTGCGTTTATGGCCACACAAAAAGTTGGACAACTCCAATACTGCACGTAAAGTGTAAATTTCAGGTCGTTTTTCTATGACTCCCCAATCAGTGTGCTTATTCTACTGTCATTTGTTAAGAATGTTATTTTTTTGGATATTAATCATGAAATTATGTTACAGGACTTCATAATTGCTAATCAAAATATTTATTTTACGGACAGAAAGTTAAAAAACACTTCATCTCATGCAACATGTGAATATTTTAAGGGGAACTAAATGTGATCTCTGAAAGGGGTACACAATCTTTCCAAAGCAGGACCCCCAACCAGGCATAAAATACTATAGTGCATAGCTGATTAAAAAAAAACAATATCTAAGTGGGCCAAATCACATATATTAGAAAATAATCTCTTGAAATTGACTACTGTCACTTGATTATAATAATAAGACATTTAAATAGTTTTGTCAGGTTTGAGACAAATGTGCTGCTGGTATGGCCACAGTGTGCACGTTTGTATTCCACTGAATGCTCAGGGTGTTTGTGTGTTTTCTCACACACATGAAAAATTAGAGGGAACATTGGTACTAGACTGGCCTGCCTGTAGTCCAGACCTGTCTCCCATTGGAAAAAGTGTGGTGCAATATAAAGACTAAAATATCAGAAGGGAGACTGTTGAACAACTTAAATTGTACATCAAGCAAGAATGGGAAAGAATTCCACTTCAAAAATGTGTCTCCTCAGTTCCCAAACCTTTACTGAGTGTTGTTAAAAGGAAAGGCCATGTAACACAGTGGTAAAATGCTCCTCTGAGAATTTTTTTGCAATGTGTTGCTGCCATTACATTTTAAGTTCATGATTATTTGCAAAAAAAAAAAAATTCTCAGTGTGGACATTAAATATCTTGTCTTTGCAGTCTATTCAATTGAATATAAGTTGAAAAGCATTTGCGAATCATTGTATTCTGTTTTTATTTACCATTTACACAACGTGACAACTTCACTGCTTTTGGGTTTTGTAGTATTTGAACACTCTTGTCATACAACCAAAATAAGTAACTCCCATAAATAAATCTGTTAAAAAAATGTACACTCGGGGGGGGGGACAGAAATTCATAAACTTTCACCATCAAAAAACCTTTATTAACTTTGGAGTCAATTGTTTTGTGCAATTTTAGCATGCTTTGCTGCCTTGCAAGTGTAAAATAAGTAAAACACACCCGCAAGAACAATTGGAAATACAAATAATCTGCTTCGAGTTAAAATTTGCCAGCATCCTCCATTCATTTTCTACCGCTTGTCCTTTTCATAAAGCATGCATTAACCTTACAAACACTGTAACATCATACAAGTGCAAAAGTGAATCACTCAATTGCACGTTTTTAAAATGGTTGTTCTTGTTGTGAGTTTTTACGAACCAATACATTAAAACAAATTATTTTCCCCTTCACCATGCACATAAATAATGTGTGCTGGAGTTAAACTATCACATGATAGAAACTTTTTTAGTAACAATATAACATTCTTAACCTTTTTCTCTGGTGACATTTTTAAGTAAAAATAAGGTAAAAGTATGTTAAAAGTACATAACACTTTTTGAACACTGCTTTATTGTAGGTGCACTCATATTATATAACTTGCACTTCATATTGTATAACTTTAATAGTTATACAAGTGTAAAAATAAGTGTTTGGTGTGGAGCAGCTCTCCAGTCAACAGCTGTTGCACATCATGCGTGTTGTCCTGTGTGACTTACATGTATTGCTGGGTCGCAATCACGTGACTTCGAGGCACTTCCAGGTGATGGTCTCGAGTCCCAGTAGGCTACTGTTTATTGAACTGCATCAGTGCAGGTTTGGGTGTATTTTGAAATGTTGAGAGTAGGACTGGGCGATATATGGAATATACTCGATATATCGCGGTTTTGTGTCTGTGCGATAAAGAAAATGACTACCGTATTTTTCGGACTATAAGTCGCAGTTTTTTTCATAGTTTGGCCGGGCTCCAGTGTGACTTATATGTTTTTTGCCTTCTTTATTATGCATTTTCAGCAGGTGCGACTTATACTCCGAAAAATACGGTATATCGTAATATTCGAGTATACGTTCTCACGCAGTTGCTTTTAGCTGTGGGCATTACACTACAGGCTCTTCTCACTCTTTCTTGTCTCTCCTTCTCACAGAGACATAAAACAAGCGTACCTTCTTACATACGTCACATACTGTGGGGCGGTATAGCTCGGTTGGTAGAGTGTCTGTGCCAGCAACTTGAGGGTTGCAGGTTCGTTCCCCGCATCCACCATCCTAGTTACTGCCGTTGTGTCCTTGGGCAAGACACTTTACCCACCTGCTCCCAGTGCCACCCACACTGCTTTAAATGTAACTTAGATATTGGGTTTCACTATGTAAAGTGCTTTGAGTCACTAGAGAAAATCGCTATATAAATATAATTCACTTCACTACTGTCGCGCGTGCAACGTCATACGCCCTCGCCGAGCAGAGATGTAGCGGCATGGGTAACGTTAGCTGTGGTGCTAACTGTGCGGTGCGAGTGGTAATACAAGAGAGAGAGAAGGTGTGAATCTGGTAACAAATGAAGGAAGAAGAATTAATTCCCAAGAAAAACAGCAGGGGGTCCATCGTCTGGCGGTGGTTTGGCTTCAAGCGGGAAGATGTTGAACAGACAACAGTAATACGTCAAGTATGCGGCAGAAGCGTTGCTACAAAAAGTAGCACTGCTAATTTGTACCATCATTTGAAAAGTAACCCGCTAGAGAATGAGTGCTTGAAACTCTGCATGTCAACATCTCCGTTCGGTGACAGACCAACAAAATGCCGAAGCAACAATTTCCAGATCAACACCGTATGACAAAAATAGTCAACAACAGAAGGAGATAACGTCCGCAGGAACCTACCACATAGCGAAGGACATACACTATTTGATTTCCTATTATGCAGCTCATTTTTATTTGACAGTTATTGATATATCTTGTGTGACATCATGCACAAAAGTGCACTTTAGTTGTTTTAAACTATTGTAGTGGCGTTCTTTACAAAAAGTGCACTTTAATTAGTGTTGTTTTGATATGTCATCTTAGTGACATCCTGCACAAAAGTGCACTCATAGCTTGTTTTAAAATGTCTCTGACAATCTTGCACTTTCTGTTTTGGAAATGACATGAATTTTTGTGCCACTGCTTAATTGTTTAATAAATACTAGGGATGTCCCGATCCAGGTTTTTGCACTTCCGATCCGATACCGATATTGTTTTTGCATTTCCGATCCGATACCGATACTGACCGATACCGATACTGGCCTATCCGAGCATGTATTAAAGTTTAAAGTTATTTAGCCTACTTAGTTGTCAGAATCATGTTGAAAAGGGTTTTAGTACTCTTGATAACAACTAGCCATCTGAATTAAGGGAGTTTGAATAATACACAATGGTTGGTAACAAGAAACTGACCTGTTTATTCAAGGATAAACACAAAATAGACAAAATTATACATGACAAACAGAAATGGCATCATTGAACTTGGGCTGGGCGATATGGCCTTTTTTTAATATTGCGATATTTTAAGGCCATATTGCGATACACGATATATATCTCGATATTTTGCCTGAGCCTTGAATGAACATTTGATGCACATAATCACAGCAGTATGATGATTCTATGTGTCTACATTAAAACATTCTTCTTCATACTGCATTAATATATGCTACTTTTAAACTTTCATGCAGAGAAGGAAATCACAACTAAAAAAATCACTATTTTTTTCATACGGTGTTGATGTGGAAATGTTTGCCTCGGCATTTTGATGGTGTGGACGTGTGGCACCGAATGGAGATAAGCGTCTCGACACACGTTACAATATTTGAACAATGATGACGAAAACTGTTTTCTCTGTCGTGTCCGTGTGTCGAAAATTGTTATACGCTTATTTTTTTATTTGATTTTGTGCGTGGCATAGATTTGCCGTGCGCAGAGGACGCTTGAGCAGTGCGCAATTGCACAGGCGCGCACAGCTGCGCTAGCATCACAGCTAACGTTAGCCATGCTGCTACCTCTCTGCTCGGGGAGGGCGTATACGTATGTGACGTATGACGTGACAGTATGTGACGTGTGTAAGAAGGTGCGCTTGCTGTCTGTAAAAGGGAGACACAGGAAAGAGTGAGAAGAGCCTGTCGTGTAATGCCCGCAGCTAAAAGCAACTGCGTGAGAATCCACAGACCTGTGGATGTGTTGAAGGTGTGCTGGAAAATGCGGAACGGAAATTAGGGAGCAGCAGAAAAGTGGAATGTATTATTTAAATCGGTGCGTTGGAAAACACGGACCGGAGTTTTTTTTTTTTAACTGGATCTGGATTGGCATTTTCCCATGCCTTGCCGATACGCATTTTTTTGCAAATATCGGTGGCCGATCCGATCCAAATATCGGATCGGTACATCCCTACTGCAGACACAAGCGGTCCGATTGTATTCCACAAGACGATGAAAGTGATGTTTTTTAAGAGACATTTTCTTTGAAGCTCTTTATGAACCAGGACTCTGAAAGTTATTTTTTATTTCACTATTTGAACGACTGGAACACCCAAGAACAGAACATTTTCTGCACAAACTCTACAGTCACTCTCACTTGTTTTAATGCTACACTCAAGCTGTTTGACCATGGTGTGAATTAAACTGCCTAGAAGAAACACGGATGTGACGTCATATGCAACCCAGCCATTGTCTGTTTTGCACAAACTATTCTCCCCTCACCCCTCAGGCAGGTGACTACGGTCCATCCAGACCCACACTTCCCGCCACCTGAACAGTTTTTTCCCCTCGGCCATCCGGCACATGAACAATAATAAGATCTGATAGCTCAGTTACAGCTCATGTTATTCTTTTCTGCACCAAGTAAAATTCCTAGTTTGTGAACCCGTTTTCAAACAATGGCAATAAAAACTATTCCGATTCTGATTCTGATATATCGGAATCTTGCAAATTACCCCCTATATCCTCTTCATACAATTTATAGGTGTTACCACCAAACTCCAGCTCATAGTGCACCTTCCAAGTAAAAATGACTGTACACAATGTGCTTCCAAATAACTTGTTGATGATCACGTTTTCACTCCCTGCTCTGTAACCACAGGGACCAGGAGCCGGGAACAATGGGCAGTGAACCGTGTGCAGTTCAGATTGTGTCGGTGTGTAAGGAGGAGCACTCCTTCACGCTGAACGAGGAGGCCTTGGCACGTGTCCTGTTGGCCCCCCACGTCCGGGACAAACATGTGGTGGTTCTGTCGGTGGCCGGGGCCTTCAGGAAGGGGAAGAGCTTCCTGCTTGACTTCATGCTGCGCTACATGCACAGACAGGTGGGCCATGTTTTACCTGGAAGTTGTGTCTAAGGAGAGAAAGTGCCGCATTGCTTAGTACAGTGTTTTTCCAACCTTTTTTGAGCCAAGGCACATTTTTTTCATTGAAAGAATGCGGAGGCACACCACCAGCACAAAACATTAAAAAATGAAACTCAGCAGCCGATATTGACAATAAAAAGTCGTTCTCGCAATTGTTTGATTTGACTTTAAACCATCACCAAGCATGCATCAATATAGCTCTTGTCTCAAAGTAGGTGTACTGTCACGACATGTCACATCACACCCTGACTTATTTTGACTTTTTTGCTGTTTTCCTGTGTGTAGTGTTTTAGTTCTTGTCTTGCGGTCCTATTTTGGTGGATTTTTCTCTTTATTTGGTATTTTCCAGTAGCAGTTTCATGTCTTCCTTGACCGCCATTCCCACACCTGCTTTGTTTTAGCAAACAAGAATATTTCAGTTGTTTTTATCCTTCTTTGTGGTGACGTTGTTGGTTGTCATGTCATGTTCGGGTGTACTTTGTGGACGCTGTCTTTGCTCCACAGTAAGTCTTTGCTGTCGTCCAGCATTCTGTTTTTGTTGACTTTGTAGCCAGTTCAGTTTTAGTTTCGTTCTGCATAGCCTTCCCTAAGCTTCAATGCCTTTTCATGCCTATCATTTAAGGCAGTGTTTTTCAACCTTTTTTGAGCCAAGGTGCATTTTTTTCATTGAAAAAATCCAGAGGCACACCACCAGCAGAAATCATTAAAAAAACGAAACTCAGTAGACAATAAAAATTTGTTGTCGCAATTGTTGGATATGACTTTAAACCATAACCAAGCATGCATCACTATAGCTCCTGTCTCAAAGTAGGTGTACTGTCACCACCTGTCACATCACATCATGACTTATTTGGAGTTGTTTGCTGTTTTCCCATGCGTATAGTTTTAGTTCTTGTCTTGCGGTCCTATTTTGTTGGCTTTTTCTCTTTATTTGGTATTTTCCTGTAACAGTTTTATGTCTTCCTTGACCGCTATTCCCCACACCTGCATTGTTTTAGCAATCAAGAATATTTCAGTTGTTTTTATTAGGGGTGTGGGAAAAAAATCGATTTGAATTCAAATCGCGATTCTCACGTTGTACAATTCAGTATCGATTCTCATTTTTCAAAAATCGTTTATTTTTATTTATTTTCTATTTTTATTTTTTTAAATTAATTAATCCAACAAAACAATACACAGCAATACCATAACAATGCAATCCAATTCCAAAACCAAACCTGACCCAGCAACACTCAGAACCAACCCTCTAAGCAGCGCGCCTGCGCAATTGCGCACTGCTCAAGCGTCCTCTGTGCACAGCAAATATATGCCGCGCACAAAATCAAATCCCATCTGAATTCCAAACAAAATAAACACATTTATTCTGTGTAATTTTGCAATGCAACTCTGGGTGACAGTGACAACAAGCGGCCCTAACGGTGTTCGTCAACATCGTTCAATTGAACACCGTTCAATTATTGTAACGTCTATCGAGATGCTTCGAGGACAGGAATGATATCGATCACTTTATTGAGCAAAACTGTTTATATTCGGCCATAACCACACCAAAAACATGAGTAAAAAACTTCTATCTCGAAAAACTAGTCATTTTCTGCCGTACAAACCAGGCCAAAACCAACTTGTCATCTGTCACCAACACGCATACCACTAAGCCACTGGTGCGTTTATGGCCACACAAAAAGTCGGACAACTCAAACACCACACAAAGTTACACTATGACTCCTCAGTCATATGTGTGCTTATTCTACTGTCATTTATTATTAATGTTAATTTATTTATATTAATCATGGAATGCTGTTACTAGAGAAAGTTACAGGAATGCACACTTCATCCTATGCTTACATTTCATTGTGCAACATGAGGATGTTTAAGGGGAACTAAATGTGATCTCTGGAAGGGGTAGAAATGATTTCCAAAGCAGGACCCCCACCCAGACATATTGTACAATATTAATCCATAGCTTATGAAAAACAAGATTTCTTTTATTTTCATTACAAGTGGGCCAAATCATTAATATTACTAAATAATCTCATGAAAATGACTCCTCTCATTTGAGTGTTATTATAAAAGATTTGTTCAAGACAGGTGTGCTGCTGGTATTGCCACGTGTGATGTTGCTCACATGTGCTCCACTGAATGCTCGGGGAGTTTTTGTGTTTGCTCAGACACATGAACAATTAGAGGGAACATTGCTCAGAACAGCAATAAACAGAGCAATTGAGGGGAGACACAAACACAATCCAAAAGTAGTGAAACAAAAATGAATATTTTCAACAACAGTATCAATATTAGTAACAATTTCAACATAGCTGTGATTAAATTCCTCAGACATTTATAAAAAAAAAAGAACAATAGTGTCACAGTGGCTTACACTTGCATCGCATCTCATAAGCTTGACAACACACTGTGTCCAATATTTTCACAAAGATAAAATAAGTCATATTTTTGGTTCATTTAATAGTTAAAACAAATTTACATTATTGCAATCAGTTGATAAAACATTGTCCTTTACAATTATAAAAGCTTTTTACAAAAATCTACTACTCTGCTTGCATGTCAGCAGACTTGGGTCGATCCTGCTGAAATCCTATGTATTGAATGAATAGAGAATTGTTTTGAATCGGAAAAATATCGTTGTTGAATCGAAAAAAATCGATTTATAATCGAATCGTGACCCAAAGAATCGATATTGAATCGAATCGTGGGACACCCAAAGATTCGCAGCCCTAGTTTTTATCCTTCATTGTGGGGACATTGTTGATTGTCATGTCATGTTCGGGTGTACTTTGTGGACGCCGTCCTTGCTCCACAGAAAGTCTTTGCTGTCGTCCAGCATTCTGTTTTTGTTGACTTTGTAGCCAGTTCAGTTTGTTATTTTCTGCATAGCCTTCCCTAAGCTTCAATGCCTTTTCTTAGGGACACTCACCTTTTGTTTATTTTTGGTTTAAGCATTAGATACCTTTTTACCTGCATGCTGCCTCCCGCTGTTTCCGACATCTACAAAGCAATTAGCTACCTGCTGCCACCTACTGATATGGAAGAGTATAACGTGGTAAGTCTGCCGATCTCCAGACAGTACAGACACAACAACGGCACATTTGCGGATTATAATTACTGGTTTGCAAAAAATATTTTTAACCCAAATAGGTGAAATTAGATAATCTCCCACGGCACACCAGACTCTATCTCACGGCACACTAGTGTGCTGCGGCACAGTGGTTGAAAAACACTGGCTTAGTGCATGCAGGTTATTCAGGTTAAAAGGAAAAGTTGAACACAAGACCTCCACAGGCAGTCAAGTCACATTATTGCCCCTCCCTGCTGCAACATGTGAACTGACAAGTTTGCCAAAGAGAAATGATCCACGGTTTAGTTCATCACTCTCTTCTGTGTGTGGTAGTACTATGTTATAAATGCGTTGCTTTATTGACTTCAGTCGTCAGACCAGTTCAGTTGTTCCAAATGCGATCATGTGAAAAACTACCCCATAGGGTGTTATCTTCGTTTTCTCACATGACTGTAAATACCGTTTGTGGAACACCCTTAGAGGTTGTGGTCTATATGCTTTGGAAGACATGATAGCATACATGTAAATCAGGGGTGCCCACACTTTTTCTGCAGGCCAGCTACTTTTCAATTGACCAAGTGGAGGGGATCTACCTCATTGTGTGAATGCTCCAAAGCATTCACACACATGCTTTTCTACACCAAAATTCATCTATTTATTATTCAACTTCTTCAGATTTTGGCGCGCTCTACCGTCCACATTTTTCACCCGATTCAAAGCGTTCCAACTTCAAACTGTTCAGCCTATTCGTGAATCGCGGGCTTTCCCTTGACAAATTCCAAAAATTCCCAGATTTCCCGGAATTCCAGGTTTTCCGGGACATTTTTCCCATTCAAAATGAATTGGCCATTTTTCAAATTTCCACCATTTCCAAATTTTTCAACCTATTTAAACCATTCCACCTTCAACACATTTCACCATCCTGGAAAGTCAAACTACCCTTTTTCCAAGTTAAAAAAAATTCCAGGATTTTCCAGAACTCTATTTCCACCCTTTTTTCTGGCGACTACTCCTTCCACATTTTTCAACCCATTTCAACCGTTCCACCGTGAAAACATTCCTCTTAATCAGGACAAAAAAACTAAGTTGTGTTTTGAACTTCAAAAATTCCCCGTTTTCCCGAAATTCCAGGAATTCCCTAATACCATTTCTCAATTCAACATGTTACTACTCCAACATTTCTCGACCGATTAAAAAAATTCCAACACTAACCATTTCAACTCATTCAGAACATTCAAGTTGTTTACCATTTTCAAAAGAAATTCCCGCTTTTCCCGAAATTCCCAAATGTTTTGAAAATTCTCATTGAAATCAATGGGACATTCAAAGTTCCACAATTCCCACATTTTTCATCTGATTGTAACTGTTCCAACTTCAAAATATTCAGCCTGTTTGGGAATTGTGTGCTCTACTTCAACAATTCTAAAAAAATTTCCAGGATTTCATTGGAGCATTCACACGCAATTCCTTCAGGAATTGCCTCATCTAGTTCATCTATATCATTTATATTGATTTATTTATGAAAGTTTTGTTAACAAGTTAAATGTGTTTAATGATGATACAAGCATGTTTAACACACATGGATTCAATAATAAAAGTTTGTGTATTACCTGGGGGTGTAACGGTACACAAAAATGTCGGTTCGGTACGTACTTCGGTTTAGAGGTCACGGTTCGGTTCATTTTCGGAAAACAACAAAATCTAAATTTTTTGGTTATTTATTTACCAAATTTGTAAACAATGGCATAACATACATATACACACAGGGTCCATTGCCAGGGTTAATGTGGTCAACATATATAAAATAAAAACTAAATAAGATAAGGCTCAGAATGGTTTCTTAACAAAACCTTTCTACATATAAAGTGCTTTTGTTGATTGATTGATTGAGACTTTTATAAGTAGATTGCACAGTACAGTACATATTCCGTACAATTGACCACTAAATGGTAACACCCCAATACGTTTTTCAACTTGTTTAAGTCGGGGTCCACGTTAATCAACATTAAACTGCCTCAAGTTGTTGCTCAGATTAAATAAAATGACAAAACTTTTCTTCTACATATAAAAAGTGCAACATTAAACAGTTTCAAGTCAACTCATCATGCTTAATTTATTACAGCATTTGGGAAGCCTGTAGTTGACTTTTATTATGTAAATGTTATATTTGTATCAACATGTGATAGCAGGGACCCTGCCATTCAAAACTAGGCTGCTCCATTACTAATGATTAATGTAACTATAGCTGAAAAAATAGTACAATAGCAATAGGAGAGACTATTCATCCATGAACACCATAGAGTTCATGTAGGCTTAATGATGCAGTTACATTATTATATCAACCATCAGAGACAGCTTCAGGAAACTTCATTTAACATAATGTTCTTTTTTGCTGCTTCAACACAGCTCAATCTACACAGAAAAAGGTAAAGTGAAATAACAGACAGACAGGGCTTTGCTGTCCGTAACGCACGCACACACACACACACACACACACATATACCGCAAAATGAGCTAATGTTACGCTAAAAGCGAATTAGCCTTCACCTCAAGCCAGGACTGCGAGCGAGCTGAGCTGCAGTTTATATTTCTAGAAGGTCAACGGGCTCATAGTGATGTTACTAGTAGTTGACTGGGAGGTGTTTATTATAATTTGGGGAGAGTCCGCGGCATTATGCTTACCTGCTAAACACCTACATGCTCATCACGACGAGCACTGACTCCATGCGCTCTGAATACGCACTGCTGATTGGCTGTTACCGCTCTGAATACGCACTGCTGATTGGCTGTTACCGCTTTGTGTGTAACCAATCAGCTGGTTGTGTGGGTGGGACAATGCTGGGTGCTGCGGAGTGCTGACAGAGACTTAGGCAGTAGAAGCGGAGCAGCTTGTTAAAGGGGAACATTATCACAATTTCAGAAGGGTTAAAACCATTAAAAATCAGTTCCCAGTGGCTTATTTTATTCTTCGAAGTTTTTTTCAAAGTTTTACCCATCACGCAATATCCCTAAAAAAAGCTTCAAAGTGCCTGATTTTAACCATCGTTATATACACCCGTCCATTTTCCTGTGACTTCACATAGTGATGCCGATACAAACAAACATGGCGGATAGAACAGCAAGGAATAGCGACATTAGCTCGGATTCAGACTCGTATTTCAGCGGCTTAAGCGATTCAACAGATTACGCATGTATTGAAACGGATGGTTGTAGTGTGGAGGCAGGTAGCGAAAACTAAATTGAAGAAGAAACTGAAGCTATTGAGCCATATCGGTTTGAACCGTATGCAAGCGAAACCGACGAAAACGACACGACAGCCAGCGACACGGGAGAAAGCGAGGACGAAATTGGCGATCGCCTTCTAACCAACGATTGGTATGTGTTTGTTTGGCATTAAAGGAAACTAACAACTATGAACTAGGTATACAGCATATGAAATACATTTGGCAACAACATGCACTTTGAGAGTGCAGACAGCCCAATTTTCATCAATTAACATATTCTGTAGACATGCCCTCATCCGCTCGCAGATTTCTTTGACTTTATCGTTGGAAATGCATCTGCTTTGAGTGTCGCAGGATATCCACACATTCTTGCCATCTCTGTCGCAGCATAGCTTTCGTCGGTAAAGTGTGCAGAACAAACGTCCAATTTCTTGCCACTTTCGCATCTTTGGGCCACTGGTGCAACTTGAATCCATCCCTGTTCGTGTTGTTACACCCTTTGACAACACACCGACGAGGCATGATGTCTCCAAGGTACGGAAAACAGTCGAAAAAATGGAAAATAACAGAGCTGATTTGACTCGGTGTTTGTAATGTGTTTGAGAAATTGGCGGATTGCTTCCCGATGTGACGTCACGTTGTGACGTCATCGCTCCGAGAGCGAATAATAGAAAGGCGTTTAATTCGCCAAAATTCACCCATTTAGAGTTCGGAAATTGGTTAAAAAAATATATGGTCTTTTTTCTGCAACATCAAGGTATATATTGACGCTTACATAGGTATGGTGATAATGTTCCCCTTTAAGACTTTAGCTTTGGCGGCTACTTAATATGTTCGTGTGGAAACTCGTTCGGTACACCTCCGAACCGAACCGAAACCCCCGTACCGAAACGGTTCAATACAAATACACGTACCGTTACACCCCTAGTATTACCTGATTCTGATTACTTGCATTGATAGGAATCAGACAGTAGTGATGATAACATCCACATTTTCAAATGGAGGAGAAAAAAAGTTGTCTTTTCTGTCCAACACCGCATGAAAGTAGTTTGTGCCATCTTATTTGTCCAGCTTCCATACTCCCTTTTATACACTTTACAAGAAATACATTGGCGGCAAACTCCATGATGGCTGGCGTGCACGCCAGCTTTCTGAGACTCTTATTTTGTTAGCGCAGGCAGGATGAAGCAGCGCTTTTATTGTGAAGATAGGAACTGTGCGGTCGTTCTTTAGAGTTTTGGCGGCAGTTATAGCGCGAGTCTGTTGAAATAAAAAGTGTTTCTCGCCTTCCTGTCGGTCATTTTTTCTTAATAATGATCTGGCAGTAGCCAGCGTCATCTCACAAGACCCTCGGGTGTCGTGAATGTCAATCAAGTGACGAAAGCCAAGTCTTGGTGAAGATTGACGATCGCTCATTTTTAGGTCTATTTTTTTAATGCCTGGCTGGCGATTGACCGACACACCCTCCACCATCGACCGCTAGCTCGCCATCCACGTAATGGGCACCCGCTGATGGCAGCCACAATTTTGAATCCTCATTAAATTTTACACACACATGCTTGTCAGTGTCCTAAAGTTGTGTACCAAATTTCGGAGGTTGTTTAGGAAGTGAACAAACTTAACAGTAATTGTTGAGAGATGGAGAAGGGCTATAGTTGAATAAGTGGACACGTTTAATTCAGGCATGTGAAACGTCCGCAAAAACGCGGCAATCCGCATTTTTGAACATTAGTTTTTAGGTCCAAAATATCACTTTGGAGTTTTTTTTAAATGAAAATCAAACAAATAGGATTAAGACCCAGCTGCAGGTACTCACTGTTTAGGGGCGCCGAAACAAGATCGTTAGTTAGCATCAGCTAGCTAGCTTTTGTTCATTTAGATGAATGGGGTATGTATTTATGTCAACTCTGTTGATCATTTTTCATTTCTTTAAACACTAAAATAGAGCTGGGCGATATGGCCTTTTATTAATATCTCAATATTTTTAAGCCATGTCACGATACACCATATATATCTCCATATTTTGCCTTAGCCTTGAATGAACACTTTCATGCAGAGAGGGAAATCACAACTAAGTCAATTTAGCAAAAGTGTATTTATTAAACAGTTATTAAGCAGTGGCACAAACATTCATGTCATTTCCAAAACAGAAAGTGCAAGATTGGACAGCCGTAAGTGTTTACATTTTGCTTTATATTTATTATTTTACTTTTTTTGTCTGGTTTTGTATCATCCCGTGAGGTGTATATTATTTTTTTGTTCGGTTTGTACTTCATGAAGTTTTGCACTTGTTGTTTTTTTGTGTGTGTTTTTTGTTTGTTTTCAATATAATTGGATGTATTTGTTTGGTTTGTATGCTTGTGAATCTGAGCTATCCATTAACTACTTATTATGTTGAAGGGGGCAGGAAATATAAGATTTTCTTCATCCTGTTCCTTCTCAAGCATAGGTGTGTAAATATGTGTTTTGTTGTTAAAGTTTAATTGTCTATTGATCAAAAATGCACATCAATGAAGGAGATAAATAAAAATGAAATATAATGTTAATAAAGCTTTTTTTTTATATTCTAACCCATACTTGCCAACCCTCCCGGATTTTCCGGGAGACTCCCGAAATTCAGCGCCTCTCCCGAAAACCTCCCGGAAGAAATTTTCTCCCGAAAATCTCCCGGAATTCAGCTGGTGCTGGAGGCCACGCCCCCTCCAGCTCCATGCGGACCTGAGTCCAGTGTGCGCACACAAGGAGACGAAGCAGAAGAACGAGACCATAGTCGAAGAGCGCAGGGGAGACACTTCTCCAGGGCCGATGTATGCTCGGCGCAACACCCTTAACCTTACCCGGCAGTGGGTCTCCACAGCGGACGACTTTAGGATGAATGATGAGTCCAGCGATTAGTTGCAAATCTTGCTTTATTGATTGCTTGCACACAGCCAATCCAACACAAAACCAACTAGTCCCTCCCTGCACTCGCTACCGCTCCCTCTCTTCTCTCGCCCACACACTCACCTCACATGCTGTCACCTATTAAAGGGCCACACACACACATACTCTACTCTCATAACACACATTACAGTTAGTAGAACAATTGTGTTTTTATTACTGTGTATTTGATAGGTGCCATTGCCCCGAAATTGTATTGCATTGTACTTTCAAGTACAACAATGAGTAGATGAGTGTTGTGTGTGTATATGTGTAAATAAATGAACACTGAAATTCAAGTATTTCTTTTATTTATATATATAATAAAATAAACAAATATATATATATATATATAGCTAGAATTCACTGAAAGTCAAGTATTTCATACATATATATATATATATATATATATATGTATATGTGAATGAAATACTCGAGTTGGTGAATTCTAGCTGTAAATATACTCCTCCCCTCTTAATCACGCCCCCAACCACGCCCCCCACCTCCCGAAATCGGAGGTCTCAAGGTTGGCAAGTATGTTATAACCTAATCTTTGATTATGGCAGACTATATGTAAAAAGGAAAATTGTAAATTGTTCTTTGAGTGCAATAGGAAACATGTTTATTGTATTGTAAGATTTTCTGTAAAATAAAGCCAATATTGAAATTTTTTGTAGTTCCCTTTATTTTGAAAAGTATCGATATACATTTTGGTGCTGGTATGAAATTATTGGTATCGGGACAGCCCTATAAGCAGTGTAAGTACCGTATTTTCCGCACCATAAGCCGCCCTGGGTTATAAGCCACGCCTTCAATGAACGGCATATTTCAAAACTTTGTCCACCTATAAGCCGCCCCGTGTTATAAGCCGCATCTACCGGTAACTGCGCTAAAGGAATGTCAAAAAAACAGTCAGATAGGTCAGTCAAACTTTAATAATATATTAAAAACCAGCGTGATGTGGGCGCGCATGGAGTCGTATATCAACATGGACGGAGCTGCATGAAAAAAGCCACCCGGCCTCTTCGCGTAAACTTACCTTAACCACTCGCTCATCTTTTCTTCATCCATCCATCCCTTCGAGTTAGCTTTTATGATGACGCCGGCTGGAAAGGTCTCTTTTGGCAAGGTCTTCCTTTTGAATATCACCATGGGTGGAAGTTTCTGGCCATTAGCATGGCAAGCTAGAACCACAGTGAAGGATGACTTCTCATTCCCTGTGGTGCGAATATTCACCGTACGTGCTCCCGTTGTATCCACAGTGCGGTTCACAGGAATATCAAAAGTCAGTGGAACCTCGTCCATGTTGATAATGTTCTCTGGCCGGATCTTTTTTTCAGCTATCTTGTTTTTACAATATGCACGGAAAGTAGCCAGCTTTTCTTGAAAGTCTTTAGGCAGTTGCTGTGAAATAGTAGTCCGTGTGCGGATGGAGAGATTGCGTCTTTTCATGAACCGGAAACCTGTCGCTTAGTAGGAGCCATTTTGTGGTCTTTACAGATGTAAACACACAAAGGAAATGAAACGTAATATCTGCGCGCTTCTTCTTCTTCTACGCGGGCGGGTGGTTGCTTACAGTAGAAGAAGAAGCGCTTCCTGTTCTATGGGGGCGGGCGCTTACCTTGGCGGTTGCTTGCGTAGAAGAAGAAGCACTTCCTCTTCTACGGGGAAAAAAGATGGCGGCTGTTTACCGTAGTTGCGAGACCGAAACTTTATGAAAATGAATCTTAATATTAATCCATATATAAAGCGCACCGGGTTATAAGCCGCACTGTCAGCTTTTGAGTAAATTTGTGGTTTTTAGGTGCGGCTAATAGTGCGGAAAATACGGTACGTAGTTTCCAAACACAGAAGCGTTGTCTCTATCTTAACAGGACATATAGCTCCGCCTCCTCTGAAGTCATGGATACAAAGAATTGCAATTGCGACATCCAGTGGACACATTTAGAACTGCAGTTTCAAATTTTCAGCTAATTTTTATACTTCGCAAATTCTTCTCGCGGGCCGGATGAAACCTGTTCATGCCTGCGGGCCGTACGTTTGACACCCCTGCACTAAAGCATTACCTTTCACATTTTAGGATGCAACCCACCTGTTAACAGACCAATAACCTTTGTAGCGTCACATGACCTCTCTTGTGTTATTGTGTTATTGCAGGGCGACATGAACTGGCTGGGTCGGGATGACGAGCCGCTCACCGGATTCTCTTGGAGGGGGGGTTCAGAACCGGAGACAACCGGCATCCAGATTTGGAGCGAGGTGTTCCTCGTCACAAAGACTGATGGAACGGAGGTACTATAGTATTTATTTATAGATATAGAAACAATCTGGGCGATGTACGTGTGAACGATTCCCAACTGCCTCTTGCATAGTCTAATAATATCCAAGTGAGCTGTATTTCTACATTAATTTTTTTGCCTGTGGAATAGAAATGCAACCTGAAATGTGTCCTTTGTTGTGTTTCCTCCTGTAGTTGGCTGTCGTGTTAATGGACACTCAAGGAGCGTTCGACAACGAGTCGACAGTGAAAGACTGTGCCACCATCTTTGCCCTCAGCACCATGACGAGCTCTATTCAGGTGCAGTAATGATATATACCTGTACAGTATTAGTGATGGGTACTCACTGACTGTATTGACAGTGCACTGATACTGTGTTGGTGTTTCATCAGTTTGATTAAAAAAAGTCACTACATTTAGCCTAAAAATAACAAATAAAACTTAGTGAATATAATTTTTTTGTGTTGTTTTAAGAATAGCTGCACAGAAAGTAAGGGTGTCCCTATACAACGTTTTCACTTCCGATACAATAAAATGCCAAAGTAATGTGTAAATAATGTCAATAACTAGATGAACCATCTGTGGCTGTGAAGTAAACACTAGTAAGGTTGTAAATACTATATAGAGTAGGCTAACCCATGTGGTTCCTGTGGATGTGAACACAAGTTGCAATTACTGTAGTGACTAAACAACATGGTGACTGAAACAGACAAAGTAATGTGTAAATAATGTCAATAACTAGATGAACCATGTGTGGCTGTGAAGTGAACACTAGTAAGGTTGTAAATACTGTATAGAGTAGGCTAACCCATGTGGTTCCTGTGGATGTGAACACAAGTTGTAATTACTGTAGTGACTAAGTAACGTAGTGACTGAAATAGACATAGTGATTCATTTGGATGAATGGGCTTTGTATTTACTGTATGTCAACTCTATTCATAATTTTTCAATTCTTTAAACACTAAAACATCTGTAAATGGTGCTTTTTTTGCTAATGTTTGCATGTTCAATGCAATGCGTTTTCTTTATTTTCATGACTATTGTAGATTGTCACTGAAGGCATCAAAACTATGAATGAACACATTTGAGTTATGTACTTAACAAAAAAAGGTGAAATAACTGAAAACATGTTTTGTATTCTAGTTTCTTCAAAATAGCCACCCTTTGCTCTGATTACTGTTTTGCACACTCTTGGCATTCTCTCGATGAGCTTGTATACAACGATTTCCCTTCCGATACAATACTTATATTGGAGTCCTGAGTATTGGCTGACACCGATATCAATCAGATACGATATCAGCAGGAATCATAATACATACTTATATTATTTTGTTGTGTGGAATGGTGAGAATAGAAGAGGTTTGATAAAGTAAAATTACTCTGAAAACAATGCTAGGTGTGAAAAACATTAACCTTATGACAGACACTGTATTTAAATTGAAATAGTGTTTTTTTTTCGTGGCAATCATTTACAATAATTCATTAAGTTCATGACGCAGTAAACTGAATGATCCAGACACGTATGTTAGTAGATCATTTCTTGCTTCTTTGTATCTGTATCTTTAAGTAGTATGGAACTAGCATTTTATATTTGTTCAATTCAGGACACTTATTACTATGGGGTTAAGTAAAGAACTCCAGCAATGTACTAATATGTTGCAGTTTAAGAGCATGTTCAAACAAGTGTTTACAAAGTACAATGAAAAAAAATTTGGATAATCGTCTTGAACTTTTTTGGGAAAAAGATTAATGTCATTGTGTTAATTATAACTGACTCAATGATTTATTACTGTAAGAGAACTGTTTTACTTCAAATTTATTGATGTAAACTGTGTTACATATTGAGAACAGGAAGTGAACAAATGTGTTGGTAGTTGCTATGAAGTGGAAAGGGTTTGGATTAAATAAGTGTTGCTTCTTCCTGCTCGTTTTCGGACATGTTAAGAGAATTGGGAAAAAAAATATGTGTCACGCTGAAATTGCATACATGTTCGAAATAAACCACAACCAACCAATGTATGTCTAGCTTGTGCGCCATTGTGTGTTTAGCTGCTGTGCACAGGACCGGGGCTTATTTGTTGGGCCGCAAGCGACCCCTAGAGGGCCTCTCAACTGTGGTCCATATGGGCCGCAGCTGTACTCAGTTGTAATGCCCTTTTTTACCACTTGTGGCAGTAATGACAATCTCAAACAAACAGAAGAAGTCTGGAGCTAAAGTCAAAGCGAAGTATAAGCGCAAAAAATATGACTACAGTGGTGAAGCTGTATTTTCATTTGCACTTTAATTTAATTGACGGTTTATTTAAATAACAAATATGTTATGGTTTATCATTAATTTAGTTAGAATTGATTCAGTTTAGCACCGCGTAATTGTATGTTAATCTATTTTTCATCAGTTTTTATGAGTCCCTTCTTTTGTAGTATATTTCGTTAGTATTTATTTTTGTATTCAGCCTGACATAAAAGCCTTGATAATAATCTTTGTGAACACATACTTTCATACCATTGGATAACGTTTATCTTGTTTAACTGTAAGTACATTAGATATAATGATTAAATACGTGTAAAATCAAGAGTAAGACTACTAATTCAGTGTTGATATTTGAGTGGTCCCCGGCCCCTTTGTAGTGGAAAAGTTGGGCCCCGAGGTCAAAAAAGTTAAGAATCTCGGTCCTATAGCCTACCATGTTTAACTTTTGTCAATGACTTGACTGAGATACAAGAAATGGCCAACCGTGTGTGCTTATTGAAGGACATTTAGATGTTAACTGTCTGTCACACATTACACCGCTAAATGGACTGCTTGTATCAGAGCTTACATCAGCGATTTTAGATGCAAGCCGATATCATTTAGTACGGTACTGTTTTTTTTGCTACTATCCGACCGATATTTGGAACAGGACATCCCTAGCAGAAAGGAATATGAAATGTCTTACTCTTGTCAATGAGCCCAAATAGTAAACAGGAAAAGGGGAACATTCAACTCTTTTAGTGCTACAAGATTAAAATGATTCCACACTTTGGAATGCTTAGTTTTTCTTGGTTCCATTTAGATCATTGATGGCTACGGAAACCGATGTCCCACTCCTCCGACTTCTTTCAGTATTAGTTGTCACTTGTGAGCCGAAAGAAGCGCTTCCTGATTAACACTGATTAACTGTGGAACCCTCTCCCTGACCACCTGAGGGCACCACAGACTGTGGATGCTTTAAAAAAAAGGCTTTAAAACCCTTGTTTTTAAAAAAGCCTTTTTTTAGATATATGTGTGCTAGTTCTAGCTATTAGGCTGTTCTAGTTTTTAATTTTTATTTATTTTTAATTTTTTTAATTTACTGTAGAACTTTGAGGTTGTTTGCTCAATGTAAAGTGCTTTTACAAATAAAATCTACTATTTTTTATTATTAACACAGTTGGCGCTTCACAGTCAATATGAAGGCTAAAATATCAGAAGGGAGACTGTTGAACAACTTAAGCTGTAAATCTACTGTATCTGTCATTTTTTTTTTCTTAAAGTGAAACACACATAGAGGAACACAGTGTGTGTTTTGAAATGCATCAATGCATCATTATCATTAGACCGATCACTATTATATGCAAACCCCAAAAGCAGTGAAGTTGGCACGTTGTGTAAATGGTAAATAAAAAGAGAATACAAAGATTTGCAAAACTTATATTCAATTGAATGGACTGCAAAGACAAGATATTTAACGTTCGAACTGGAAAACATTATTTTATACAAATATTAGCTCATTTGGAATTTGATGCCTGCAACATGTTTCAAAAAAGCTGGCACAAGTGGCAAAAAAGACTGAGAAAGTTGAGGGATGCTCATCAAACACTTATTTGGAACATCCCACAGGTGAACAGGCAAATTGGGAACAGGTGGGTGCCATGATTGGGTATAAAAGCAGCTTCCATGAAATGCTCAGTCATTCACAAACAAGGACGGGGCGAGGGTCACCACTTTGTCAACAAATGCGTGAGCAAATTGTTGAACAGTTTAAGAACAACATTTGTCAACCAGCTATTGCAAGGAATTTAGGGATTTCACCATCTACGATCTGTAATATCATCAAAAGGTTCAGAGAATCTGGAGAAATCACTGCACGTAAGCGATGTTATTACAGACCTTCGATGCCTCAGGCGGTACTGCATCAAAAACCGACATACGTGTGTAAAGGATATCACCACATGGGCTCAGGAACAATTCAAAAAACCACTGTCAGTAACTACAGTTCGTCGTTACATCTGTAAGTGCAAGTTAAAACTCTACAATGCAAAGCGAAAGCCATTTATCAACAACACCCGTAAACGCCGCCGGCTTTGCTGGCCCCGAGCTCATCTAAGATGGACTGATGCAAAGTGTAAAAGTGTTCTGTGGTCTGACGAGTCCACATTTCAAATTGTTTTTGGAAACAATGAGGAAAAGAACCATCCGGACTGTTCTAGGCGCAAAGTGTAAAAGCCAGCATCTGTGATGGTATGGGGGTGTATTAGTGGCCAATGCATGGGTAACTTACACATCTGTGAAGGCACCATTAATGCTGAAAGGTACATACAGGTTTTGGAGCAACATATGTTGCCATCCAAGCAACGTTATCATGGACGCCTCTGCTTATTTCAGCAAGACATTGCCAAGTTACGACAGCGTGGCTTCATAGTAAAAGAGTGCAGGTACTAGACTGGCCTGCCTGTAGTCCAGACCTGTCCCCCATTGAAAATGTGTGGTGCAATATAAAACACCACAACGGAGACCCCCGGACTGTTGAACAACTTAAGCTGTACATCAAGCAAGAATGGGAAATAATTCCACTTCAAAAATGTGTCTCCTCAGTTCCTAAACGTTTACTGAGTGTTAAAAGGAAAGGCCATGCAACACAGTGGTAAAAATGGCCCTGTGAAAACTTTTTTGCAATGTGTTGCTGCCATTAAATTCAAAGGTACTGGTTATTGGAAAAAAAAAAGTAGTTTCTCGGTTGGAACATTAAATATCTTGTCTTTGCAGTTCATTCAATTGAACACAAGTTGAAAATGATTTGCAAATCATTGTATTCTGTTTTTATTTACCATTTACACAACGTGACAACTTCACTGCTTTTGGGTTTTGCATATCAGTATTTTATCAGTATCAGATTTATTGGTCAAGTATGTTCAACACACCAGTCATTTGGTTTGGTAGACTGTACTCTCAGTACAAGAAGCAAAAAGACAACAACTGTTGGTGATATAAAACATTTGATCGAGTTTCACTTTTCTGTTTGTAGCTCTACAATCTGTCTCAGAACATCCAAGAAGACGATCTGCAGCAGCTACAAGTATGTTGATGTTGCTTCTTTGAACATTTTCTCGATTAAAACATTGCTTTATTTTCACAGTACCTCACAAAAGTGAGTACATCACTCACATGTCAGCCCTTTTGTTTCTTGAGAGTCTGTTAAAAATTGTTGCTGAAATGTGAGGAATGTAGTCACTTTTGTGCAAATGTTTAATATGGCCTCTTTCTAAATGTATCCCCTGGCTTCCTTCACAGCTCTTCACAGAGTATGGACGCCTCGCCTTGGATGAAATCTTCCTGAAGCCCTTTCAGGTATAAATCCTCCCAAGACAAAGAACGTTAGATTTTGTTTCCTGAATCTGATTTAATAACTATTCCTTTGCAGTCCTTGATGTTTCTGATTCGTGATTGGAGCTTTCCTTACGAATACCAATATGGCTTCATTGGAGGCAATGAATTCCTGGATAAGCGGTTACAGGTAACTCATTTTCAGTGTCTCACATAAGTGGGAACCCATTTAGGTAGACGCCGATGACTTAAGCGGTTGTGGACATAACCATCCATTAGGGTTGTTCCATACTTCCAATATTTTAGTACCGGTACCAAAATGTATTTTGATACTTTTCGGCACTTTTCTAAATAAGGGGGACCACAAAAAAATGGCATTATTGGGTTTATGTTAACAAAAAATCTTACGGTACATTAAACATATATTTATTATTACATTGAAGAACAAGTTTGTCCTTAAATAAAATAGTGAACAGATCACACTAGACAACTTGTCTTTTAGTAGTAAGTAAACAAACAAAAGACTCCTAATTAGTCTGCTGACGTATGCAGTAACATATTGTGTCATTTATCTACCTATTATTTTGTCTACATTATGAGGGACAAACTGTAAAAATTGTGTATTAATCTACTTGTTCATTTACTGTTAATATCTGCTTATTTTCTGTTTTAACATGTTCTATCTACACTTCTGTTGAAATGTAATAATCACTTATTCTTCTCTTCTTTGATACTTTACATTAGTTGTGGATGATATTTGGGTATCGATCCGTTACCAAGTAGTTACAGGATCATACATTGGTCATATTCAAAGTCCTCATGTGTCCAGGGATTTATTTCCTGAGTTTATAAACATAATATGAATTTTAAAAAAAGGAAAAAAGATTGTGTGACAATAAAAAAATATCGATGTAATCTATGTAGTATTGACTAGACACGCTCCTGTACTTGGTATCATTACAGTGGATGTCAAGTGTAGATCCACCGTTTGTTTACATTGTGACGCCGGTGAGCTACGGTGTGTAGTGAAGCATGTTTAGCTATTCCTCGTCCTCCAGTGACTTTACTTTACTTGGAAGAAACTTACTTTATTTGTCGCCGTGGAGGTGAGGATTAGTGATTTAGAAGTAGCTCAAACACTGCAGACTGCGGATGTTTTAAAGCACCTTTTCCTGAGGGTGTTTCAGTGTTATAACTTCACCTTTATCTTTACTTTTTAAGCCAAAATGCATCCATTCTCCCTTTTCTGTCTACACACTGTGTCCGCTTGTAAGTACTCCGTGATCGTGCGCTGCCGAACATGCTCTTCTGCTTGTAAAACAAGCAATGTCAGGACGTGACGACGACACGCCGTCATGCCCGGGAACCGGTACTTTTCAAACAGTATAGTGACGTTTTTAAATCATTAGTAACGTGATACTACACCAGTACCGGTATACCATACAACCCTACCATCGATCCATTTTCTACCAGTTGTCCCTCTCAAGGTTGCGGGCGGGGTACACCCTAGACAAGTCCAAAAATAGCAATTGCTTTCACATTTACTTACGACTTTCATCAGAGACATAAGGAGAATGGTTAATAATAAAGGATTTCTGAACCTATATCGTTTTATTGACATGGTTTTCCTCAATTGGTGAGAGTAGAGTAGTCAAGTGTACAGCTTGTGCAGCTGTATAGATGTGCTATCCACTTAAACTGGCTTAAATAAAGGCTTAGTGGCCACATGCGTGGACATCACCTTTTAGCTCCTATTTCCAAAATTGTGTACACTACTGAATTGGGGTCTTATGTGCTTTTGTGGACACTTATACTGCCATCTGGTGGTGTCAGAAGAGTGTAACATACAATGGAATTTTGAAAAAAAAAGTGTAAAAATAAGAATTAGCATGTCACTAGACATGAAGTACATGTTTGTTACTTATGGACTAAGTACATCATATCAAAAGATGATTCTTAGTTTTTATTCTAATTAGGGTCCAATAGGCCCAAATAGCAAAGAGAAATAAAAAAAAGCATGTAAACAAACAGCTTGGGCCTTAAGAGGTTAACACTAAGCCATTATTTTCTTAAATAGCTGGCAATAGGTGCGAGCGTCATTTCACAGGATGGTAACATGATACTGCTGTAAAGTTGTGCATGGACTACTCTATAGGGCAGTGCTATTCAACTGGCGGCACAGGAACAACACCATACCGGCACCCCGAGTTCACTCAAAAACTTGAAAGGCAACATTTTTGCTGCAAATTCCTAAAAACACGAGAGTGCTCTTGTTTATAGAGGAACTTGTACCATTGTAAACACTTTGGCAGATGCTCTGACACTTAACTTTGCTAACAAACATAGCACACTGAGGTCCAAACTTGGGATTTACATAACTGAGGCATTCCACAAAGCACCCCTTTAAGTCCTCCTTTTTGGCACTTACAATGTGATTTATGTAACCAAGGTGATGCTGCAGCTTGTTGACTTCAGATGCAGTCAGTAGTCATTGGTTCAACTGCTTTAGATATACTAGTGGTGTTCCTCAAGGATTCATTTTAGGTCCTCTCTTTTTTTATTTGGACTATTTCACTACTGGTTCGCGAGTTCATCAAAAAACTTGTAGAAGACCCATATTTTTGCAGGAGATTCTTAAAAACGCTAGCGTGCTGTCAAAGAAAAGATCTTTGACTAGCTTTTTTACAGAAGGTCCTTAAAGGGGAACTGCACTTATTTTTTTTGTTTTGCCGATTGTTCACAACCATTATGATGACGGATGTATTTTTTTTAAATAATGCATTCCAAATCGTAAATAAAAGTCCACTAATGGGAGGTCCTCTATTCCGCCCATAAAATCCAATAAATAAGTATCCAAAAACGGCCAACAATACTCCATTTATATTTGGTGATTTGAAGCGCTAACACAGACTAACTATTAATAGCAGCGACGTGATCACTACTGTGTCCTTATGTTTACATCGAGTGGTTTGCTGTTTCCTCGCTTCCCTGCTCCTTGGAAGTTTATTGTTGATAATAAATCATTACTCTCCCCTGGACAGAAGAAGGTTGAGGACGTAGTCTGACAAGTTGGTACACTTTGACATCCAATTTAGACCCGGGGAATGGTGAGAAAGACAAGAAAAGTCGCTTTGGCCCCCCCGTTTCTTTGCAAAGAGTATGAGTCATTTTTCATATAAATGGAAATATATGAACATCCTAGCAGTCGGCCTCCTAAAGACAGCAGACATTGTACAGTAAGTGAGGTTATATTATGTTTGTTGGCTCTCGTGAAGTGTTGTGATGCATTTTTTAAATAAATGTGCCGCGTATGCTCAAAATGATCAAAATACGTAAATATTAGATATTATACATGTACCCGTTACTACATTATATATATACTTACATCATGTATATAAAACCTTAATGGAGGTGTTTGGATGTTTTTTTAAGGGCTTTGTAGGCATAAATACAGCAGCTTTTTTTGATTGAAACTTTTATTAGTAGATTGCACAGTTCAATACATATTCCGTACAATTGACCACTAAATGGTAACACCCGAATAAGTTTTTCAACTTGTTTAAGTCGGGGTCCACGTAATCAATTCATGGCTCTCATAGGTTCCATTGTTAGCTGACTTTTGATCGCATTTATTATTTAGAATGCATTAAAAAAAATACATCCGTCGTTATGTCTTTCATAATAATTGTGATGCGCTAGCTGTCCAAAGTCGGTCCCAAGGGTGGGCCACTTATCTGTGCATCAGTTGGGGACGTCGCTGCGCTGCTGACCTGTCTCCACTCAAGATGATCCACTATGGACTGGACTCTCACTATTATGTTAGATCCACTATGGACTGGACTCTCACTCTATTATGTTAGATCCACTATGGACTGGACTCTCACACTATTAACTAGAACCACTCGACGTCCATTGCACCGGTCGCCCGGGGGGGGGGGGGTCCCCGGGGGGGGTCCCCACATCTGCGGTCCCCTCCAAGGTTTCTCATTGTATTCCCATTGGGTTGAGTTTTTTCTTGCCCTGGTGTGGGATCTGAGCCGAGGATGTTGTTGTGGCTTGTGCAGCCCTTTGAGACACCCGTGATTTAGGGCTATTTAAGTAAACATTGATTGATTGAAAACATTGAACGATAGGCAACATTCCAAAAAAAGTGTAGTTCCCCTTTAAAGACAGCAGACAAAATAGAAGAAAATCAAATGTCATTGTAGAGGACACTGGTTCTCCAAGATATACAAAAGAAGACTAATAGAAAAGGGAGCAGTCTGACTTCCCTGGAAAAGTGGCCCACAAAAAAATTCAGTTGAACATCGCTATTATGGGGTCTCCAAGTTTACTTGCATGCAAAAGTCCTGTAATTAAAAGTTGTGATTGGTTTGGTGAGATTTAGGATTTGGTTCATTCCTATTTCGAGTGATTAACTTGGGTGCTTTGCTCGTGGAGGTTACAGATCAACAACACGAGGAGCTGCAAACAGTGAGGGAGCACATCCACTCCTGCTTTACCCACATTTCCTGCTTCCTGCTGCCTCACCCAGGCTTGAATGTTGCCACCAGCCCTTCTTTTGAAGGACAACTCAACGGTGAGACCCCCCCCCCCTCATTTCATTGGACACAATGTGCACGCTCATATTTATTCGCTCATCTCTCGTTATCAGCTGTGGCGCCCGAGTTCAAAGATCAACTGAAGATTTTGATCCCTAATCTCCTGTATCCGGACAACCTGGCCGTGAAAGAAATCAATGGCAATAAAGTCACCTGCAGAGGCCTGCTGGAGTTTTTCAAGGTAACGTCCTCTCAATCCGTATACCAAGCTTTTAAAACCAGTTTGTCACGTGTAAAATGTATTTTATCAGGCTTACATCAAGATCTACCAGGGAGAGGACTTGCCAGAGCCAAAGAGTATGCTCATGGTATGTGCAGGATCATCATCATCGTGTTTTGTTGAGAATATTACAAAGAGGTGTCTGTCTTGTCTTACAAGGCTACCGCTGAGGCCAACAACCTGGCAGCCGTGGCAGCAAGCAAAGATCAGTATTACAAGAACATGGAGAAGGTTGGTCCACTGGAGATGCGAATCAGAACCATCATTTAGATCAGCCAAGTATCAACACACAATAATTGTGATGCTATAGTTGGTGTCAGGCTAGTCCGGGGGTCTGCAACCTGCGGCTCTAGGGCCGCATACGGCTCTTTAGCACCGCCCTAGTGGCTCCCTTGAGCTTTCTCAAAAATGTATGAAAATAGAAAAAAATATATATTTTAGTATTAATATGGTTTCTGTAGGAGGAAAACATGACACAAACCTCCCTAATTGTTCGAAATCACACTGTTTATATTAAACATGATTCTCTGATGAGCGTATTTGGCGAGCACCCTTTTATCCTACTAATTTTGGCGGTCCTTGAACTCACCGTAGTTTGTTTACATGTACCGTATTTTTCGGATTATAAGTCGCAGTTTTTTTCATAGTTTGGCCGGGGGTGCGACCTATACTCCGGAGCGACTTATGTGTGAAATTATTAACACATTACCGTAAAATATCAAATTATATTATTTATCTAATTCACGGAAGAGACGAAGCAAATGTCAGCAATTGTCACACACACGTCAGCGGTCGTCACACACACGTCAACCAATATAAATTATGCGGGGGCGGGTCATGGCAGAAGTGCATTGTGGGTCGTGGCAGAAGTGCATTGTGGGTCATGGGATGCTACCTGCTACTTCGTCCGTAGCTATAAAAATGGATCATATCAACATTGGCGGTAACTTATAAAAACAAAAATGGCACCGAAAAGGAAATCATGTACTGCAGATTACAAGCTGGACGTAGTGAAATATGCAGCAGAGAACGGCAATCGAGCAGCAGAAAGAAAGGAAACGGCGCATACCAGAGGCGACACAGAGGAGGAAGATTTCATGGGATTTAGCGATTAGGAGTGACAGATTGTTTGGTAAACGTATAGCATGTTCTACATGTTATAGTTATTTGAATGACTCTTACCATAATATGTTACGTTAACATACCAGGCACGTTCTCAGTTGGTTATTTATGCCTCATATAACATACACTTATTCAGCCTGTTGTTCACTATTCTTTATTTATTTTAAATTGCCTTTCAAATGTCTATTCTTGGTGTTGGGTTTTATCAAATACATTTCCCCCAAAAATGCGACTTATACTCCAGTGCGACGTATATATGTTTTTTTCCTTCTTTATTGTGCATTTTCGGCCGGTGCGACTTATACTCTGGAGCGACTTATAGTCCGAAAAATACGGTACAACTTTCTTCAACGATGCCAGAGAAAGACATATTTTATGCCACTCATTCTTTGTTCACCAATCTTTTTATGCTGTGTGTGAATGCACAAAGGTGAACTTTGTTGATGATATTGACTTGTTGGAGTGCTAATCAAGCATATTTGGTCTAATCGATGCTATTTAGGCTAGCAGTATGTACATATTGCATCATAATGCCTCACATGTAGGTATATTTGAGCTCATTTAATTTCCTATGTCCTTTGTGTATTTAATTTATATCTGCATTTCTCATGACATATTATCTTTAAGTAATATTGGCTGTATTTCTGATAGTTGTTTGTGTGTCACGTTGTTCCAGACCACAGCAAACGTAACCCAGCTTTTTGCATAGATTGTTATAAATCCATTCGAAGAAGACAGCCCGCCATTTCCTTTAACTTGGACGCATACATCTATACCTTTGGCCATTCTAAGCCAGTCATTTAGAGGAGTTATCTCACCCTCTGAGAAGCCTGCGTTTTACTAATGTTTTCCAATGTTGTAAAAATAGGTAGAATAAATATTAAATTTCAACATTTCTCTCAACGAAGATTTTTGTCAGCCTGCGACACATAGTCATTTTGATTTTAGGCTATTATAGCTAATATAGACACTTACATCATGTGTTGTCTTCATTATAACACTTATGTAAGACTTTTAAAGTCATTTTGATAGTAGGCTAATATAGACACTTACATCATGTATTGTCCTCATTATAACACTTATGTAAGACTTTTAAAGTCATTTTGATAGTAGGCTAATATAACTAATATAGACACTTACGTCATGTGTTGTCTTCATTATAACACTTATATAAGACTTTTAAAGTCATTTTGATAGTAGGCTAATATAGCTAATATAGACACTTACATCATGTATTGTCCTCATTATAAGACTTTTAAAGTCATTTTGATAGTAGGCTAATATAGACACATCATGTGTTGTCTTCATTACAACACTTATATAAGACTTTTAAAGTCATTTTGATAGTAGGCTAATATAGACACTTACATCATGTGTTGTCTTCATTATAACACTTATTCAAGACTTTTAAAGTCATTTTGATAGTAGGCTAATATAGACACATCATGTGTTGTCCTCATTATAACACTTGTATTAGACTTTTAAAGTCATTTTGATGGTAGGCTAATATAACTAATACAGACACATACATCATGTGTTGTCTTCATTATAACACCTATATAAGACTTTTAAAGTCATTTTGATAGTAGGCTAATATAGACACTTTTATCATGTGTTGACTTCATTATATCACTTACAGAAAGCTTTTATTTTTTTTGCGGGTCCAGGCAGAGGTTTTTTTTTTTTTTTTTTTGGTCCAATGTGGCTCTTTCAACATTTTGGGTTGCCGATCCCTGGTCTAGCCCAACCCTTTGGCAAGAAAATTATGGAATCACTAGTCTTGGAGGATGTTCATACAGTTGTTTAATTTTTCAGGAAAAATAAACGACACAATTATTTTCAAAAGGCAACTTTCTGGCTTTAAGGAACACTAAAAGAAATCAAAAATTTTAATTGTGATCGTAACAGTTTCATTTTTTAGATCAAGCTCAGTCCAAAAAATTACAAAAACACCCTGTAAATTAACACCTGCATCCGATTAAATCTTTTTGTTAGTCTGCAGTTAAAAAGGAGTGTTCATACCTGGGAGAGCTGTTGCACCAGGTGGAGTAACATGAATCATGCCTCGAACGTGAGAGATGTCAATTGAAACAAAGGAGAGGATTAAATGTCCTCAAGAAGGTCAATCTTCACGCAATGTTGCAAAATATGTTGATTGCTCAGTCAGCTGTGTGTAAAATCTCGACCAAGTACAAACAATAGTATGGATGTTCAAAATAAATTCAAACCAAAGGTTGTAAAGTCAAGCATACTTGCAGACAATTGACGTGTCAAGACAGACAACTTAAAACAATATGTCTTGAAAACAAACAGCGACTGGTTGGAAACCGGAGTCACCGTGTGAGTGAACTGTAAGAAACTGCTAAGAGGAAATGGGATTTAAATACAGAAAAATTAAACAAAAGCTGTCATTAACATCTAAGCAGTAAAAAGTGAGGTTTAAAAGGAAATCTATCAATACTAGAAAATCTAAATATACCACTGTAGTAGAATCTAACAGTAATATAATTTGGAATAATATGCTATTATGCAGTATTATTTGACACAGTCATATTTTAATTACCGTATTTTTCGAAGTATAAGTCGCACCGGCCGAAAATGCATAATAAAGAAGGGAAAAAAACATATATAAGTCGCACTGGAGTATAAGTCGCAATTTTTGGGGAAATGTATTTGATAAAAGCCAACACCAAGAATAGACATTTGAAAGGCAATTTAAAATAAATAAAGAATAGTGAACAACAGGCTGAATAAGTGTACGTTATATGAGGCATAAATAACCAACTGAGAACGTGCCTGGTATGTTAACGTAACATATTATGGTAAGAGTCATTCAAATAACTATAACATAGAACATGCTATACGTTTACCAAACAATCTGTCACTCCTAATCGCTAAATCCCATGAAATCTTATACGTCTAGTCTCTTACGTGAATGAGCTAAATAATATTATTTGATATTTTACGGTAATGTGTTGATAATTTCACACATAAGTCACTCCTGAGTATAAGTCGCACCCCCGGCCAAACTATGAAAAAAAACTGCGACTTATAGTCCGAAAAGTACGGTAAATAGATCATAATTTTTAGCACATGAATAACTAGATACTATCAGATATTAATTACTCACTCCCATCCATCTTTGTCTCGGTCTACTTAAAATCCATCTTTGTTTGGTCTCTTAGATGTGTGGCGGAGACCTGCCCTATATGGCTCCCGAATCCTTGGAGGAGAAGAATGTCTTTTACTTCAAGGAGGCTCTTCACAGCTTCTCCACCACCAAGAAGATGGGCGGCCAGGAGTTTTGTGATCGTTACCAAGCACAACTAGAGAAGGAGCTGGAGGACATGTGGCAGTCGTTCGCCAAGCACAACGAGGTGAGAGACGTACAGTATTAATATGCACTAGGGTTGTACTAGTATAGTACCGCGATATTAATGATCATATTCGGTACTATACCGCCTCTAAAAAGCCCCCTTTTTTTTACGGGCGTCGTCACGTCATTACATTGCTGGTTTTACGAGCAGAGGAGCACGTTCGGCAGCGCGCACACACAGAGTACTTGCAAGCAGACACAGTGTGTAGACAGAAAAGGGAGAACGGACGCATTTTGGTGCAAAAATTAAAGATAAAGGTGAAGTTATAACACTGAAACACCCTCAGGAAGAGGTGCTTTAAAACATGGCTAGCTCGCTAGCAGCTAATATCCAGTCGCAATCGGCAGTGTTTTAGCTACTTCTAAATCACTAATCCTCGCCTCCATGGCGACAAATAAAGTATCTTTCTTACAAGTAGCATTATCACTGCAGGACGAGGAATAGCTAAACATGCGTCACTACACACCGTAGGAGGATACAATAGCTCACAGCTAACAACAAGCGAGCTCTCCTGAATGTAAACAAACGCCATGGGTGGATCTACACCTGACATCCACTTTAATGACACCAAGTACAGGAGCGTATCTAGTCGATACTACTATGATTACATTGATATTTTTTATTGTCACACAATCTTTTTTCCTTTTTTTTAAATTTTATGTTTATAAACTCAGGAAATAAATCCCTGGACACATGAGGACTTTGAATATGACCAATGTATGATCCTGTAACTACTTGGTATCGGATCGATACCCAAATTTGTAGTATCATCCAAAACTAATGTAAAGTATCAAACAACAGAAGTGATTATTACATTTTAACAGAAGTGTAGATAGAACATGTTAAAACTGAAAATAAGCAGATATTAACAGTAAATGAGCAAGTACCGGTAGATTAATAATCAATTTTTACAGTTTGTCCCTCATAATGTGTACAAAATAATAGGTAGATAAATGACACAATATGTTACTGCATACGTCAGCAGACTAATTAGGAGTCTTTGTTTGTTTACTTAATACTAAAAGACAAGTTGTCTAGTATGTTCACTATTTTATTTAATGACTAAATTAACTAAATAAACATTAATGTACCCTAAGATTTTTTGTTGAATAATGCAATAATGCAATTTTTGTGGTCCCCTTTATTTAGAAAATTATCAAAGTATCGAAACAACATTTTGGTACGGGTACCGGCACCAAAATGTTGGTATCGGGACAACCCTAGTATGCACATTATGAATCAAGTAGTAATATTAGTAGTAAACGATGAGTCATTTGTGCTTTAGAAGACATGCTAGCATACGGCGGAGCTCAGTTGGTAGAGTGGCCGTGCCAGCAACTTAAGAGTTCCGGGTTTGATCCCCGCTTCCGCCATCCTCGTCACAGCCGTTGTGTCCTTGGGCAAGACACTTTACCCACCTGCTCCCAGTGCCACCCACACTGGTTTAAATGTAACTTACAGTAGATATTGGGTTTCACTATTTGAAGCGCTTTGAGACACTAGAGAAAAGCGCTATATGAATATAATTCACGTCACATGTACA
>NC_084583.2:8267500-8320000 GCF_033978685.3 Nerophis lumbriciformis
TCTTTAAAGTGGTTGTTGTTGCTGTGTCTTTTCAAAGTTGTTTTTGTATCCTACCATGCCGTCAAATGCTGTGTACCTTCTCAGGGCTTCTAACTAGAAGCTTCAGAGCACACTACAGTAGAAGGTGGAACTTAGGTCTAATAGAGGAACAACTTTCCTTCCTGTATTTTTTGCTCTGATGCAGTGAGTGAAAGCACTGTTTCATACATAAAGACTAAAGCGAAAGAGAGCAGAATGACTCTTTAACAGCACTTTTTAAGGTGGAAAGCGTCAACTCGTGCTATTCTGTACATGTCTTGGCAGGAGATAAATGCAAACATTAAAAATAAAATATTTTTGGTGGATGTTTTTGATTTTAAAAAAAATCATATTTTTGTACACTTTTATTGTTTTTGTGTGTTACAAATGTTTTTATGATCGCTTTGCTTTTTTACGATTTATATATAATAATATAATATAATGTATCTGTCTGTGGGCGGGGCTTATAATAAGTTTACCCGGAAGCAGTTTTACTGGACTTGGGCATGCAATTAAAACATCGTAGAAGAAGAAAGGATGACCCAGGTTGTCTAAATTAAGTTTAAAAAAGCTTCAAAATATGAAATTATGACGCAAATGTAGTTTTTTACATTTATCTTGAGTAGGGCTGTATGTGTTGCTGTTGGCAGATTCATTTCCTGCTCAGAGAAATCTTGTATTTGTAAACATGACACGGTGACCTACTTTATTACTCTTTGACTACTTCGTAAAGCACTCTGTACAACTTTGTTACTTTCACAATTTGTTTTATATATGCAGTTGATTTCAACACTACGGTTGTTAGGATATATTTCTATTATGTATTAAATATTTAATGTATTACTATGTATACATTCTCTTTATAAAGCAAATAAAATAACTTAAGAACAATTACTCATATGTATTAGTTATGATGCAGTTAATAGAGGATTTATTATATTATTCTTTATTTTTTAAATAAAATGTAACATGGCAGTCAACCATCAAGCTTGGCTCACTTGATGTTCTGTAGTTGGATGTGCTCTCAGAAACACGCCTGTGAAGGAAGTCCAGATGTCCCACAAAGGCAGAGATCTTCTTTGTCTTTCTTGTTGACACATCACAGAGTACTACTCGGATGTTGTTTTTTAAAATGTTTTTAATGTAATTGTTGATAGAAATGTCTCCTAAAAGTCCAGCCTATTTTTTTTTTTTTTAGTTAATTTTAAATAATCCCTCAGCTCCACATTATAGAAGTTGATGTTTTAATAATATGTTGTACTTTTAAATGTACATGTAAATATTGTGTGGAATATCATTTAGGATATCTGAATGTATTTGCCTATTTTGTATTAATTGCAGTTAAGGTAGGAAATTAATCACAATAGCGGTAGTTTCAGCACATTGTTTATACAAGTCAAAAATAATACTTGACAATACAATACAGTAAGACACAAAATAAGACATGAGTCCACCTAGTTAATGTGGAAATTTAATAATTTTTTTATATATTTTGATGCTTAGGTATAACATTGTATTGTGTGATCATGCTATTGGTACTTTTCCGCTCTGGAGATGTTCGTGCAGCCGGTATACTTCCGTTGCCTTATTATCTGTTGTTGATTTTCATATTTGGTCCTCGAGCGTCCAGTGTCTGCACAAACATGATGAATCACTCCTCAAAAGGGAGATTTGATTCAGTTCCGTTCCGTGAATGACACGGTCCCTCTTCTTATCAGCAGGTGCGTCCCTCTCTGTAAGGGGGCTGCCTTCTCACTGTAAGAGTTAACTTATTTTGTCTTACATTTTAGACCTCGCTTGGTGATGCTATTATTGCGTTGTAAGGGCTGGTCTCCTAAATCCATCCATCCATCTTCTTCCGCTTATCCGAGGTTGGGTCGCGGGGGCAGCAGCCTAAGCAGGGAAGCCCAGACTTTCCTCTCCCCAGCCACTTCGTCCAGCTCTTTCCGGGGGATCCCGAGGCGTTCCCAGGCCAGCCGGGAGACATAGTCTTCCCAACGTGTCCTGGGTCTTCCCCGTGGTCTCCTACCGGTTGGACGTGCCCTAAACACCTCCCTAGGGAGGCGTTTGGGTGGCATCCTGACCAGATGCCCGAACCACCTCATCTGGCTCCTCTCGATGTGGAGGAGCAGCGGCTTTACTTTGAGCTCCTCCCGGATGGCAGAGCTTCTCACCCTATCTCTAAGGGAGAGACCCGCCACCCGGCGGAGGAAACTCATTTCTCCCGCCTGTACCCGTCATCTTGTCCTTTCAGTCATAACCCAAAGCTCATGACCATAGGTGAGGATGGGAACATAGATCGACCGGTAAATTGAGAGCTTTGCCTTCCGGCTCAGCTCCTTCTTCACCACAACGGATCGATACAGCGTCCGCATTACTGAAGACGCCGCACCGATCCGCCTGTCGATGTCACCATCCACTCTTCCCCCACTCGTGAACAAGACTCTGAGGTACTTGAACTCCTCCACTTGGGGCAGGGTCTCCTCCCCAACCCGGAGATGGCACTCCACCCTTTTCCGGGCGAGAACCTCCTAAAGCTTCAGTAAAAAAAACCTTAGTATTGTATCATTCTGTCTCTGGGGTCCTTTTTACTCAACATATATGTCATCCAAAGAACTTGGGACTGATCAGTGAGTTTTATTCCCTGTGCAAGAGGAGGAAGACTGATCGCACACAACATTAGGTGTGAACATAGAAAGCAAAAGATATATCAGATGTAAGGCTTTACTTCCAAACTCTGAAAAAAGTTCCGTGCATGAAGTTGTCTCCACAGCCTGGATATGAAAAAGAAGCGAAACCTAAACAAAATCCTAAGGATTTTCAAGGTAAAAGCTTATTTTCAAGGCAATGGCTGATTTTCAAGGTAAAAGCTGATTTTCAAGGTAAAAGCTGATTTTTCAAGGCAAAAACTGATTTTCAAGGTAAAAGCTGATTTTCAAGGTAAAAGCTGATTTTTCAAGGCAAAAACTGATTTTCAAGGTAAAATCTGATTTTCAAGGTAAAAGCTGATTTTCAAGGCAAAAACTGATTTTCAAGGTAAAAGTTGATTTTCAAGGCAAAAACTGATTTTCAAGGTAAAAACTGATTTTCAAGGTAAAAACTGATTTTCAAGGCAAAAACTGATTTTCAAGGTAAAAGCTGATTTTCAAGGTAAAAACTGTTTTTCAAGGTAAAAGCTGATTTTCAAGGCAATGGCTGATTTTCAAGGCAAAAACTGATTTTCAAGGTAAAAGCTGATTTTCAAGGCATAAACTGATTTTCAAGGCAAAAAACTGATTTTCAAGGTAAAAGGTGATTTTCAAGGTAAAAACTGATTTTCAAGGTAAAAGCTGATTTTTCAAGGTAAAAACTGATTTTCAAGTTAAAAGCTTATTTTCAAGGCAATGGCTGATTTTCAAAGTAAAAGCTAATAAAGACACGCTATCATAAAAACCTTTGCAATACACAAAAACATTGAAAGAGTACAAAAATATGAATATTGGCATTGAAAACATCCACCAACAGTATTGTATTTTTTCAATGTTTGTATTTATTTGTTGCCAATACAACTTTTTCCACAATGTCAATTTTTTTTTCCGATACCAAATCTTACTGGCAGTGTTCTGGCTTGACAGTAAAGAGACTTTGAAGTCTTTTAACTTGGATTATGGGTCCTTGACGCACCATCATAATTCTACATTACTAAGGGCTCAAAACAGACATTTTTATGGGCATTACTGGCATTTATTTGCTTTCAGCGGCAGTCTCGGAACGTAACCTGCGTGAATAGCGAGGGTTAAGTGTAAGGCACACTTAAAATCCTTTTTTTCCCTCAAAACTCGACAGTGCGCCTTATAACCCGGTGCGCCTAATGTACGGCATCATTCTGGTTTTGCTTACCGACCTCGAAGCAATTTTATTTGGTACATTGTGTAATAAGTGTGACCAGTAGATGGCAGTCACACATAAGAGATACGTGTAGACTGCACTATGATGGCAATATGACTCAAGTAAACAACACCAAAATGTTATATGTTCCATTGAAAATATAGAACATTATACACGGCACTCAAAAATCTATGAAAATGTTTTAGTACGACTTAGGTAAGCCATGAAGCCGCACCGCTTGATGGATTGTACTGTGCTTCAACATAGCAGTATTATTATGGTTTGTGTATAAGGTAAGACGGTGTTTTTCAACCACTGTGCCGCGGCACACTAGTGTGCCGTGAGATACAGTCTGGTGTGCCGTGGGAGATTATCTAAATTCATCTATTTGGGTTAAAAATATTTTTTGCAAACCAGTAATGCTAGTCTGCAAATGATGTGTTGTTGTTGAGTGTCGGTGCTGTCTAAAGCTCAGCAGAGTAACCGTGTAATACTCTTCCATATCAGTAGGTGGCAACCGGTAGCTAATTGCTTTTGTAGATGTCTGAAACAGCGGGAGGCAGCGTGCTGGTAAAAAGGTGTCTAATGCTTAAACCAAAAATAAACAAAACATGAGTGCCCCTAAGAAAAGGCATTGAAGCTTAGGGAAGGCTATGCAGAACAAAACTAAAACGGAACTGGCTACAAAGTAAACAAAAACAGAATGCTGGATGACAGCAAAGACTTACTGTACATCCGAACATGACATGACAATCAACAATGTCCTCACAAAGAAGGATAAAAACAACTGAAATATTCTTGTTTGCTAAAACAAAGCAGATGCGGGAAATATCGCTCAAAGGAAGACATGAAACTGCTACAGGAAAATACCAAATAAAGAGAAAAAGCCACCAAAATAAGAGCGCAAGACAAGAACTAAAACACTACACAGGAAAACAGCAAAAACTACAAAATAAGTCAGGGCGTGATGTGACAGGTGGTGACAGTACACCTACTTTGAAACAAGAGCTATAGTGATGCATGCTTGGTTATGGTTTGAAGTCATATCCAAAAATTGCGACAACGACTTTTTACTGTCAACGGAGTTTCGTTTTTTAAGGATTTCTGCTGGTGGTGTGCCTCCGCATTTTTTAAACGCAAAAAATGTGCCTTGGCTCAAAAAAGGTTGAAAAACACTGAAGTAAGACACATTATCTGCCGTTTTCTTTCACAATATTATACAATAGCAATTTTTCTTACCTTCTGGTACCTGATGATGTGTATTTGGGATCTGCATAAATCCTGAAAAATTGCGCGCCTCCACCTCTGTAGTCTGTACCAACACCGTCGTCGATAATCTTCTTCCGCTGTTGTCATTTCTAATATAAAGTAGTGTAAAGTTCTTACTTATATCTGTCAGTAAACTCGCCATGAAAGCACTAAAACATACCGGTGTAGTGAGTTTCCATTATTCACCCAAGGAACTGTAGTTATTAGAGAGTTCCGGCGTTGTTATTGCACTAGTGAGCTCCGTTATTGATTGAAGTAAAGTCTGAATGTCATTAAAGCAGTTAGCTCCATCTTTTGACACTTCTTCCACTCCTGTCCTTGCACGCTACACCGCTACAACAAAGATGACGGGGAGAAGACTGTCGAAGGTGAGCCACGTAAATAAAACCGCCCACAAAACGGCGCATCCTGAAGCGACTTGAAGATGATCAAACATCATCTATGTAACATTTTGACCAAAGAACCACCATTACAGTTTATGTAGACCACAAGGAAGTCTTTTACATTTAGAAAAAAAATCATAATAATATGACTCCTTTAATGCGCCCTATAATCCGGTGCGACTTATATGAAAAAAGATTTAAAAAATAGACCATTCATCGGCAGTGCGCCTTATAATCCGGTGCATCCTATGGACGGGGAAATACGGTAGTTGCTAAATCCCGCCTATACCCCTGCAAAGATGTTTCGCTTAATGGCACTTAATGTTTTTTAAATCTCGCTCAAATTTTATACGTATGAGTTTCAATAACAGCAACACAGTTTTGACACGTTTTCACCCAGTTGTGGTTCAGTAGTAGAAAACTTCAAGGGGTAAATTTAACATAATTTTTTTCCTCTTTTTTTCAAGTCCAAGAATCTCTTCAGCGCCATCCGTACGCCAGCAGTACTGTTCGCGCTGGTGTGCCTCCTCTACGTGCTATCGGGTGTGCTGTTCTTCATCGGCCTGACCACCATCGCCGTGGTATGCGACTGCATTCTGGGTGTGGTCATGATGGCCATGCTGACATGGGGCTTCATTCGCTACACCGGCCGCTACTCGCATGTGGGCGGAGCCATCGACCAGGCCGCAGGTGTGGTCTTGGAGCAGGTGAGTGCATGTGTTTTGTCTACATATCTATCAGTCTACGGCTGTGTTTCATCTGGCACACTTAAGTACATATACCAACACATGTTGACATCGTGTGTACTTCCCAGAAATGGCCAATGCATCTTTTTGCTTTTTTTTTTTTTTTTTACTGGAGCCAAAATGGCCACTTTTGTGGCGGTTATAGGATCTCTCTCTGCATACTCACCATTTTGTGTTGAGTGCAAAATCCGGGTTCTGACAGCACACTGTATTAGTTGAAACACACTCAAAATGCTAAGTACGGAAGTGCGCCAATTGAGACACAGCCTATCTCACACATTTCTACAAGTATTTTATTATAGGAAAGGATAGGACTTTATTTATCCCACAATGTAAATGTACTTATTTTCCTTAAAAAATAAGTCAACACACAGCCATTCATTTCAAAACCACTGGCAACAAAAGTCAGTACAACCCTAACTGAACTTGTCCAAATTGGGCCCAATTTGCCATTTTCTCTCCTTATGTGATGGAGATGGAAACTTTTAGGGATGTGAGCACCTTTGAGGGGGGAAAAAAAGAGGAAAATTGAGAAGAAAAAAAGTGAGACATTTCTATAAGCACGCAAGCCCTGAAATAAAATGTTAAAAATCGAAACTACATTTCCTGTAATTGGTTGCATTTCTACACTGTTTTACTTTTAGATGTATTCTTATCCACCAACCTCTTTTTGACACTTACATGTCACATGTAATGTACCACAGAACATATGTTCCTTATTTATATGCGCAACATGGAACACATTTCTACAACAAACGAAATGATCAAACAAAAACAAAGGTCCATCTCGATATGACAAAAAGGTCAAATTGTTAAAGTTAAAAGTTAAAGTACCAATGATTGTCACACACACACTAGATGTGGCGAAATTATTCTCTGCATTTGACCCATCACCCTTGATCACCCCCTGGGAGGTGAGGCGAGCAGTGAGCAGCAGCGGTGGCCGCGCCCGGGAATAATTTCTGGTGATTTAACCCCCAATTCCAACCCTTGATGCTGAGTGTCAAGCAGGGAGGTAATGGGTCCCATTTTTATAGTCTTTGGCAGTGGTTCTCAAATGGGGGTACTTGAAGGTATGCCAAGGGGTACGTGAGACTTTTTTTTAAATGTCTGTCACAAAGAACTGTGAAAAGAAATGCAACAATGCAATATTCAGTGTTGACAGCTAGATTTTTTGTGGACATGTTCCACAAATATTGATGTTAAAGATTTCTTTTTTTGTTAAGAAATGTTTAGAATTAAGTTAATGAATCCAGATGGATCTATATTACAATCCCCAAAAAGGGCACTTTAAGTTGATGATTACTTCTATGTGTAGAAATATTTCTTTATAATTGAATCACTTGTTTATTTTTCAACAAGTTTTTAGTTATTTTTATATCTTTTTTTCCAAATAGTTCAAGAAAGACCACAACAAATGAGCAATATTTTGCACTGTTATACAATTTAATAAATCAGAAACTGATGACATAGTGCTGTATTTTACTTCTTTATCTCTTTTTTTCAACCAAAAATGCTTTGCGCTGATTAGGGGGTACTTGAATTAAAAAAATGTTCACAGGTGGTACATCACTGAAAAAAGGTTGAGAACCACTGGTCTTTGGTATGACTCGTTGTGTTAGTATTATTTATATCTTTCTCACTACTAAGAGTGGAACAACAAAACATTACATAACTGAATATATTATTAAAATGTGCTTGAGTAAAAGAAAAAGCAGCATGCAGTTGACAGTTTTAGCTCGTCTCTCGGATGATCTTTGGAAAATGGACGTATGAGTGCTGCCATCATTAAGCCCAAGGACTCTAACCTCCACCAGCTCTGTGATGTCACCAGAACGTTCCAGAGGAAAACTTTGACTCTCTAGTGAACTCATTGCCCCAAGAGGTGCAGTTAAATAGTGGTCGCCACCCTAAATGTTGACGCTTTGGGCCCAATTTGGACATTTTCACTCAGGGGTGTACGGTACTTTTGTTGCCAGCGGTTAATTCGACATTATCCAAGCTGTATCAACATTAGTTTCTTGTTATTTCTTCAGTTTTGTCCCGTAAAAATATATAATAAAACAGGCCATGAATTTTTACTTTTTAAGGTCAAGGCAAGTGTTGCCTTAAAGGAGGGCTCATATTTAGCATGCATGCATTTATATTTATATATATATATATTAGGGGTGTAACGGTGCGTGTATTTGTATTGAACCGTTTCGGTACGGGGGCTTCAGTTCGGCCCGGAGGTGTATTAAGTAGCGTAGCGCACATTGTGTAAACAATGCACACCGAGGCATAACAACGACCGGGCAAGGACAACATGTAAAATCCAGAGCTGGAAGACCCTCCTGCCTCGTGAAGATCTCCCGTTTGGGAACACTTCGGCTGCGCGGTGCGGAGAACGGAGGTTTGCCGACATTGTTCAGCAGCGGTAAAGCATGCTTCTGCCAACACGTCAAACATGCTAACCCATTTGAAGCGGCACCACCCCCAAGTGAACATCGCTTCAACAAAGAAAAAGACGAGCAAACAGCTCCTAACTCTTACTGCCAAGTTAGCCAGGCATGGGGGGGGGGGAGAAAACTTAATCTGAGGTTGAGTTGACTTGAAACTGTTTAATGTTGCACTTTTTATATGTAGGAGAAAAGTTTTGTCATTTTATTTAATCTAAGCAACAACTTGAGGCAGTTTAATGTTGATTAACGTGGACCCCGACTTAAACAAGTTGAAAAACTTATTGGGGTGTTACCATTTAGTGGTCATTTGTACGGACTATGTACTGTACTGTGCAATCTACTAATAAAAGTCGATCAATCAAAAAAAGCACTTTAATATGTAGAAAAGTTTTGTTAAGAAACCATTCAGAGCCTTATCTTATTTAGTTTTTATTTTATATATGTTGACCACATTAACCCTGGCAATGGACCCTGTGTGCTATGCCATTGTTTACACATTTGGTAAATAAATAACCAAAAAATGTATATTTTGTTGTTTTCGTACTGTACCGAAAATCAACCGAACCGTGACCTCTAAACCGAGGTACGTACCGAACCGAAATATTTGTGTACCGTTACACCCCTAATATATATATATATATATATATATATATATATATATATATATATATATCAGGGGTGCTCATTACGTCAATCGCGAGCTACCGGTCGATCTCGGAGGGTGTGTCAGTCGATCACCAGCCAGGCATTAAAAAAATAGTCCTGAAAATGAGCGATCATAAATCTTCACTATGACGTCACTTGATTGACATTCACGGCACCCGAGGGTCTTCTGAGATGACGCTGGCTGCTGCCAGATCATTAAAATTACCGACTGGAAGGCGAGAAACACTTTATTTCAACAGACTCTGGCGCCGTACCTGTCGTCAAAACTCCAAAGACCGACTGCACAGTTCCACAGTTGCGCTAACAAAATAAGAGTCTCCGAAAGCTGGCGTGCACAAGCTAGCAAGCTACGGAGTTTGCCGACAATGTATTTCTTGTAAAGTGTATACAAAGAAGTACGGAAGCTGGACAAATAAGATGCCAAAAACCAATCACTTTCATGCGATATTGGACAGAAAGGAGGACATTTTTTCTCCTCCTTTCGAAAATGCGGACATTATCAGCACTACTGTCTGATTCCAATCAATGCAAGTCATCAGAATCAGGTAATACACCAACTTATATTCTTGTCTTCATGAAAGAAAGGAATCTATATGTGTTAAACATGCTTGTATTATCTTTAAACACCTTTAACTTATTAACAATATTAACTATATGTGTTAAACATGCTTGTATTATCTTTAAACACCTTTAACTTATTAACAATATTAACTATATGTGTTAAACATGCTTGTATTATCTTTAAACACCTTTAACTTGTTAACAATATTAACTATATGTGTTAAACATGCTTGTATTATCTTTAAACACCTTTAAGTTGTTAACAATATTAACTATATGTATTAAACATTCTTGTATTATCATTAAACACCTTTAACTTGTTAACAAAAACATATATTTCATAAATAAGTAAATGTAAATTATATATATGAATGAGGTAGATCCCCACGACTTGATCAATTGAAAAGTAGCTCGCCTGCAGAAAAAGTGTGAGCACCCCTGGTATATATATATTTAAGAATGTTGAAAGACGTAACTGCACTTTTTGTCCATATAGATAAAAACAATGTTCATGTATGAGATCTAGGGCTGCCAATTATGGCCAAAGTGATAATTAAGATTATTGTTATCAATATTGAAATCACGATTACTGATTGTTAGGTAAAGCAGTGTTGGGGTGTTAACGTAATACCATCATGTCATTTGTAATGTCTAATAAAAAAAAGACTATAGATAAACATTATCCATATATCTAAAGACAAATATTAGGTTTTTTTTTATTCTTTAATAATATCAACTTGTCAGCTTTTTGTAATGTCAAAAAGGCATCATGTAATGATGTATCAAGACAGACCCATTAAAAGAGTTTGACCAGAAATATGTCATATAGGAATTAACTATACACAAAAACTCATTAACAAAATGATGTGTCACATGGAAGTTTTTTGAAGTAATACCTTTGTGACATGAAAAAAACTCAAGTAGTGTTAAAAAAAACATGGCGTTTACTTTTTGATATCAAAACAAAACACAAAGCAGTTTGGCTAATGGCGATGAAGTCTAATAAACAAGCTTTGTTCTTCTCTTGGTTCAGTACAACAGTTTGGCCGGCAAAAATAAAGAGGAGTGACACCTCGCACATCGAATACACAATCTTCACAGCCTGCATTCAGTTCGATGAGATGACAAAACATTTTAGCTAGTATTGATGTTATTTGAACACTGGTACAGTTTGCAGTTAAATAAAGGAGTGATCATCCCAGTCAACAAACTAAAGACTTTATAAACAAGTTGTGACAACGTTCACGACACATTGCCTGCTGCATGTTTCCTCACTTCATTAACTCTCAGTCACAGCAGCTGATGGACGCTGTACTGAGAAAATAAAAGCAACATCAAATAGTTTTCTCCTTCGCTGTGCACTTTTAGTGTGGGGACAAGTGTCTCCAATATTGTCCACACCTGTCTCCATCCAAACACAGCAGTGCGCTCTTAAACGCGAGACAAAATGACGTTAAACCAAGCGCTTGGCTCCGTTTACTCCGAGGGGAAATTTCCAGAGCAAAGTCTGTGTCATTAGTTTGCCATTATTGTCAATCCAAATGACTTCCTGTTGCCTAAAATGTATTAATGACAGTTTTTCGGTAATTAAAAAATTTGATGTTTTACTAACCGTCTGGAATTGTATTGCGAATTATCCCTCGTCCATTAACAAGTAAAAAGTCAAGGGGGGTCACGGCATGTTCTTGCCGCCGATGTTGGTCAATTTTTAGGGCTTGTCGAGGGTGGTCGCGGCACGTGCCGTGGTTAAATTCGAGCCCTGATAAAGGATTTGCAGAAATGTGAAGGCTGTAGTCCAGTCCTGGGCAATTATTTTGCCTCGGCGGGCCAAATTTAGTGAAAGAAATGTGTCTGGTTGGTCGGCATATCTATTTTTAGGAACACTAATACAAAACCCCACAATAATGTCTAATTGAAAGCTAAAACCGTTATGACAGACAGCTTTAAAAAACGGAATGGAATTTTACTTTTTTTTTTACTGAATGCGACACCCTGAATATACATGAAAATAAAGAATGTTACAATATTAACTATGAAGGATAAAACACTGAATATTGACAACATACGAACGTCACACCCCCTCTCCATCCACATATTTTAAATATCCATCGAAACGCAACAAAAATGCAACAAACACAGCCAAATATGAACCAGAAGGGTAAAACAAACTCCACCTACAATCTGATATGTGATACATCACTAAGTTTTAGAACTTTGTTGTAAAATTTTCCTTCCGCATCTGTCCGACACCCACATTTCAGGCTCTGGAAATAATACTCTGTGGAAATGCTCCCCACCCACACTGCTTGGTGCCTCTCTGAGCTGCTGTGACTTAGATTACCATAGTAACCAATTAGATGGCATTAGTAACTAATTAGATTACCATAGTAACTAATTAGATGACCATAGTAACTAGTATATCATGCAGATTCCAACCATTGAAATACTTTGTATAGTTGAAGACTTACGGTCATTAGAAAACATCACTGCACATCATAATGGCAGCTACACTTTCCATCTTAAAGATCGAAAAAAATTATTTGGGAAAGTCCGGTGGGCCAGATTGAAAAGCTTAATGGGCCGCACACGGCCCCGGGCCTTAATTTGCCCAGGTCTGGTGTAGTCACGGGCAGCACGGTGGTACGTCTGCCTCACAATACAAAGGTCCCGGGTACGATCCTGGTCCCGGGATCTTTCTGTGTGGAGTTTGCATTTTCTCCCCGTGACTGTTTGGCTTCCCTCCGAGTACTCCGGCTTCCTCCCACCTCCAAAGACATGCACCTGGGGATAGGCTCCTCCCACCTCCAAAGACATGCACCTGGAGATAGGTTGATTGGCAACACTAAATTGGCCCTAGTGTTTGAATGTTGTCTGTGTTGGCCCTGTGATGAGGTGGCGACTTGTCCAGGGTGTACCCCGCCTTCCGCCCGAAAGCAGCTGAGATAGGCTCCAGCACCCCCCGCCGCCCCGAATGGGACAAACGGTAGAAAATGGATGGATGGTGTAGTCACTCATGTGTTGGACTGTAATTTTCATGATGTAATTCCCTACTTTATCCACTAGATGGTGGTAAGGAAGTTATTTAGAACCACAACAAAAACTATCATTTTCCATTTTATGGCTTAGCAACATTTTAAACTAGGACTTGTCTGTGCACTAAAAGAAGTGTCTTTAAATTGTTCGCTCACAGACAAATCGTTGCTGCTTTAATACAAAGACAAGGTGTTTTCCACTGCCTTTATTAGCTCATCTGGGGCTTTGTGACAGTGGAATCAAAGAGCGGTCCTTTATCACACACTCTTTAGTGCAGCAGTGATGAGACCACAAACCTTTTTTAACTCTTCTTTTTTCTCCTCTCTCTCTCTCTCTCTTCCTCCCATCAGGCCACCGGGGTTTTGAACAAGACGAAAGAGCAAAGCATGGCCAACGTAAAGAAATCCAGTTAAGAGGACCCCCGGCAGCCGCAGCACACGACACAGCACAAGATCCCACACTCGGCACTAAAAGCTTTATCATTCCACCCCGCCCTGGGAGAAAGTACGCACGCACACACACACACACACACACACACACACACACACACACACACACACACACAGACACACACACACAAGAGAAAAATGCACAGCTGGAAGAAATGTTACCAAAAAATAGCACCTGCATCTGCATGAAGTCTTACTGTATTCGAAGACAGGGCTGAATGCATCGTAGATGCTGCTGGGAGAAGTACTTATTTAGCTTTTGATCGGTTGCAAACAGCCTCTGCAAAAATATTAGCTTACTTAGCCTTAAAGCTAATGTTCCTTTAGCAGCTCTTTCACTCTGTGCCTTTAAAAAGCATTCCATTCTCTCACGGTTGAACATTCCCCTTCACTTTCTACACATCCATTTGCATCAGAGTAGCAAGTACGCACTTTTATGTCTCCAGATTGTAAACGCCAAACGAGCGTAAAGTGCAAAGAAATCATGGATTCCAACACACTTCCACTCAATTCCAAAGTCTTTGTCGGACCCATAAGATGTTACACTTTGATACGAAACAGAAGATTCTTTTTAGAGAAATTATTTATAGGAACTTGTTTACAACTCCAAAGATTTATTATATCACCTAACTTAATGAAATAGCATCCAGCTTAGCTCCTGCAGCCTCTTTTGGATGATTCTGCACTCTGTTGCTCTCAATAGATGCTGCAGTTTTCCTATGCAGCCCTTTCAAAATGGCAGTAAAATGCGCTGTTAAATGTGTTGAACACTAAATAGCACGGGCTAAAAGGAAGGATTTTAACAGAAGAGTGTTACTGTACTGCAGAGATGGACGCCATGCAGCAAATAAACACTTAATTCAACTATTTCTCTGTCTTGGATTCATTTCTATTGGATAAACATGACATGTATACACTAACTCGTGGCTAATTGGTTATATACAGTAGGGCAGGGGCTCATATGGCCCCATTCCTGGGTGGATCTTGCCTGAGAGGAAGAGAAGGGGTTAATCGTTTTCTAATGCAGTTTGCTGAAAATGATGGAAAGCACCCCTCGACATAGCGGCTAAGGCCGTGGTCAAAGTTGGACATCAGGTTCAAGATTTGAGAGAGCCCAACATTTTTTTCAACAGAATTCCAAAAAAATAGAAAGCTCCCTGCCATACAGATGATCGTAGAATAGAAAAAAAGGTACTTTATTGATCCCTGGGGGAAATTCAGCACCACAGTTCGCTCACAATAAACACTTAGGTATTTTTTTTACATGTGAATAATATAAATACAGTCTATTATACAACAGTATTCACATGTGAATAATATAAATACTGTCTTATACAGCATTATTCACATGTGAATAATATAAATACAGTCTTATACAGCATTATTCACATGTGAATAATATAAATACAGTCTATTATACAGCATTATTCACATGTGAATAATATAAATACAGTCTATTATACAGCATTATTCACATGTGAATAATATAAATACAGTATTATACAGCATTATTCACATGTGAATAATATAAATACAGTCTTATACAGCATTATTCACATGTGAATAATATAAATACAGTCTATTATACAGCATTATTCACATGTGAATAATATAAATACAGTCTATTATACAGCATTATTCACATGTGAATAATATAAATACAGTATTATACAGCATTATTCACATGTGAATAATATAAATTCAGTCAATTATACAACATTATTCACATGTGAATAATATTAATACAGTCTATTATACAGCATTATTCACATGTGAATAACATAAATACAGTCGATTATACAGCATTATTCACATGTGAATAACATAAATACAGTCTATTATACAGCATTATTCACACGGGAATAACATAAATACAGTCTATGATACAGCATTATTCACATGTGAATAACATAAATACAGTCTATGATACAGCATTATTCATATGTGAATAATATAAATACAGTCTATTATACAGCATTATTCACATGTGAATAATATAAATAGTCTATTATACAGCATTATTCACATGTGAATAATATAAATACAGTCTCTTATACAGAATTATTGACATGTGAATAATATAAATACAGTCTATTATACAGCATTATTCACATGTGAATAATATAAATACAGTCTTATACAGCATTATTCACATGTGAATAATAGAAATACAGTCTATTATACATTCAAGTACAGTCAAAAAGGAACATATGCATATCTTTGACTAGCCTGTTTGCAGCAGGGCCTTAAAAACAGTGCTGCTGTCATGTATAAAGGATCTTTGACCAGCCTGTTTGCAGTCAAGTACATTTTTTATTTTTATTTTACTAAATATTTCCCGTCTTTCTGTTTTGACCGAAAATATACTCCGACTGCATGCAATTGTATATACATTAAACTTTAATATTATCTAATAATGTAGGAAATATTACATTTTATTGAATAATTTAATTCAATGTGTTTGAATTTATAAAGGGAATGTACTTATCAATAAATCTGTAATAATTTAATGTTAATGGTAATGATGTAATGTTAGTTCAATTTGTATAAGCTTAGGTTTGAAAGAAGTTATCTGTGATAATACAAACTATTAGTTATTATTTGTGTTTCCTAACAATGCAATAAATAATATATTATCATACATTACACTTTTTTTTTAATATCTGATTGACTTATCATTTTAAAGTGAGTTATCCATTTAATTGTACACTGTAAAAATGCATGTTTACACAAAAATGATAACACGTAGCATGTGTGCTAACGATAGCGTGATAACAGTCAGCATGTTTCATATACCAAGTTATATGACTCAAAGGTATATGGCTGCGGAAATAGGAAAAATTAGAAGAACAAGTTAGCATGCTTAAGTTAGCTTGCGAGCATGATAGAGTTTGCAACTGCAGGTAAAAAGTGTCACATACCAAGTTTTATGACTCTGGGTGAAACGATAGCAAAAATAGCTAAAAAAAAGTTAGCATGCTAATGTTAGCAAGCTAACGTGAGCATGATAATAGTTAGCTTGTGTCACATACCAAGTTATATGACTAAGGTGTATGGCTGGGGAATTTGAGAAAAATTAGTACATTCAGCAAAGAAAGTTAGCACTTTAATGTTAGCATGCTTACGTTAGCATGCTAATGTTAGCAAGCTAACATGAGCATGATAATAGTTAGCTTGTGTCACATACCAAGTTATATAACTCTTAAGGTGTATGGCTGGGGAATTTGAGAAAAATTTGTACATTCAGCAAAGAAAATTAGCACTTTAATGTTAGCATGCTTACGTTAGCAAGCTAACGTGAGCATGATAATAGTTAGCTTGTGTCACATACCAAGTTATATGACTCCAAGGTGTATGGCTGGGGAATTTGAGAAAAATTAGTACATACAGCACTTGAATGTTAGCATGCTTACGTTAGCATGCTGACAGTTTACAAGTGTCACGTACCAAGTTACATGACTCTGGGGTAAACGGTTGCAAAACTAGCGCAAAAAGTTAGCGTGCTAAGTTCAGCACGCTAACATGAACATGCATACAGTTAGCATGTTTCAAATACCAACTTTTATGACTGTAAGGTATGGCTGCAGAATTAGACAACAAAACGTACAATTAGCACACAACAAAGTTAGCACTTTGATGCTAGCAACAACAACACCCGGAAATGGAGAAAATCTGCAGAAAAATAAATTTTTAATGCTTAGGTTGAAAATGTACATAAAATATGCAGAGTTGCTAAATTAATTCTTGGCAATCTCTACTACTTCATGATGAATGATTGCGGGTATGAGGTACCTTCCTCACTCATGGTGCTCTTTTTCTCGCTTTGGAGGAACTGGTTACAAAACAACACCCGGCAATGGCAAAAATCTGCAGAAAATGACATTTTTGATGTTTAGGTTGAAAATGTTCATTAAGAATGCAGAGTTGCTAATTTAATTATTGACAATCTCTACTACTTCATGATGAATTATTGCGGGTATGAGGCTACCTTCCTCACTCATGGTGCTCTTTTTCTCACTTTGGAGGAACTGCTTACAAAACACCCGAAAATGGTAAAAATCTGCAGAAAACAAGTTTTTTAATGTTTATGTTGAAAATGTACATAAAAGATGCAGAGTTGCTAAGTAAATTCTTGGCAATCTCTACTACTTCATGATGAATTATTGTGGGTATGAGGTACATTCCTCACTCATGGTGCTCTTTTTCTCACTTTGGAGGACCTGGTTACAAAACAACACCCGGAAATGGAGAAAATCTGCAGAAAACAAATTTTTTAATGTTTATGTTGAAAATGTACATAAAAGATGCAGAGTTGCTAAATGAATTTGTGACAATCTCTACTACTTCATGATGAATTATTGCGGGTATGAGGTACCTTCCTCACTCATGGTGCTCTTTTTCTCACTTTGGAGGAGCTGGTTACAAAACAACACCCGGAAATGGAGAAAATCTGCAGAAAACAAATTTTTTAATGTTTATGTTGAAAATGTACATAAAAGATGCAGAGTTGCTAAGTAAATTCTTGGCAATCTCTACTACTGCATGATGAATTATTGTGGGTATGAGGTACATTCCTCACTCATGGTGCTCTTTTTCTCACTTTGGAGGACCTGGTTACAACACAACACCCGAAAATGACATTTTTAATGTTTAGGTTGAAAGTGTACATAAAAGATGCAGAGTTGCTAAGTGAATTATTGGCAATCTCTACTACTTCGTGATGAATTATTGTGGGCATGAGGCTATTTTCCTCACTTTGGTGGAACTGGTTACAGAACAACACCCGAAAAATGTAAAAATCTGCAGAAAATGACATTTTTAATGTTTAGGTTGAAATTTTACATAAAAGATGCATAGTTGCTAAGTGAACTTGTGACAATCTCTACTGCTTCATGATGAATTATTGTGGGCATGAGGTACCTTCCTCACTCATGGTGCTCTTTTTCTTACTTTGGAGGAACTGGTTACAAAACAACACCCGGAAATGGAGAAAATATGCAGAAAACACATTTTTTAATGTTTAGGTTGAAAATGTACATAAAAGATGCAGAGTTGCTAAATGAATTTGTGACAATCTCTACTACTTCATGATGAATTATTGTGGGTATGAGACTACCTTCCTCACTCATGGTGCTCTTTTTCTCACTTTGGAGGAACTGGTTACAAAACACCCGAAAATGGTAAAAATCTGAAGACAGTGACATTTTTAATGTTTAGGTTGAAAATATACATAAAAGATGCAGAGTTGCTAAATGAATTTGTGACAATCTCTACTACTTCATGATGAATTATTGCGGGTATGAGGTACCTTCCTCACTCATGGTGCTCTTTTTCTCACTTTGGAGGAACTGGTTACAAAACAACACCCGGAAACGGCTAAAATGTGCAGAAAATGACATTTTTAATGTTTAGGTTGAAAATGTACATAAAAGATGCAGAGTTGCTAAGTGAATTATTGGCAATCTCTACTACTTCATGGTGAATTATTGCGGGTATGAGGCTACCTTCCTCACTCATTATGCTCTTTTTCTCACTTTGGAGGAACTGGTTACAAAACAATACCTGGAAATGACATTTTTAATGTTTAGGTTGAAAATGTTCATTAAGAATGCAGAGTTGCGAAGTGAATTATTGGCAATCTCTACTACTTCATGATGAATTATTGTGGGTATGAGGCTACCTTCCTCACTCATGGTGCTCTTTTTCTCACTTTGGAGGACCTGGTTACAAAACAACACCCGGCTAAAATGTGCAGAAAATGACATGTTTAATGTTTTAGTTGTACATTTACATAAAAGATGCAGAGTTGCTAATTTAATTATTGGCAATCTCTACGACTTCATGATGAATTATTGCGGGTATGAGGCTACCTTCCTCACTCATGGTGCTCTTTTTCTCACTTTGGTGGAACTGGTTACAAAACAACACCCGAAAATTGCCAAAATATGCAGAAAATTACACTTTTAATGTTGAGGTTGAAAATGTACATAAAAGATGCAGAGTTGCTAAGTGAATTCTTGGCAATCTCTACTACTTCATGATGAATTATTGTGGGTATGAGGTACCTTCCTCACTCATGGTGCTCTTTTGCTCACTTTGGAGGAACTGGTTACAAAACACCCGAAAATGGTAAAAATGCAGAAAATGACATTTTTAATGTTTAGATTGAAAATGTACATAAAAGATGCAGAGTTGCTAAATGAATTTGTGACAATCTCTACTACTTCATGATGAATTATTGCGGGTATAAGGCTATTACCTTCCTCAGTCATGGTGCTCTTAGACTTAGACAAACTTTAATGATCCACAAGGGAAATTGTTCAACACAGTAGCTCAGTTACAATGATGAAAGTGTAAGGATGGAAAGGACAATGCAGGTATAAATAGACTAATATAGCGATAAAAAATCTAACATATATACGAATATATACATAATATGTGTACAGAATAATATATATACAGATATATTATGTCTATAACATATATACAATATATACCAATGACCATGTACAATATTACAGTATATACAGTATATGTGACAGCAGCAGCATAAAATATTAGAAAATACTTTGGAGGAACTAGTTACAAAACAACACCCGGAAATGGCAAAAATCTGCAGAAAATGACATGTTTAATGTTTAGGTTGAAAATGTTCATTAAGAATGCAGAGTTGCTAAGTGAATTCTTGGCAATCTCTACTACTTCATGATGAATTATTGTGGGTATGAGGCTACCTTCCTCACTTTAGTGGAACTGGTTACAAAACAACACCCGGAAATGGCTAAAATGTGCATAAAATGACATTTTAAAAGTTTTAGTTGAAAATGTACATAAAAGATGCAGAGTTGGGAAATGAATTTGTGACAATCTGTACTACTTCATGATGAATTATTGTGGGTATGAGGCTATCTTCCTCACTCATGGTGCTCTTTTTCTCACTTTGGAGGAACTGGTTACAAAACACCCGAAAATGGTAAAAATCTGCAGAAAATGAAATTTTTAATGTTTAGGTTGAAAATGTACATAAAAGATGCAGAGTTGCTAAATGAATTTGTGACAATCTCTACTACTTCATGATGAATAATTGTGGGTATGAGGCTACCTTCCTCACTTTGGTGGAACTGGTTACAAAACAACACCCGGAAATGGCTAAAATGTGAAGAAAATGACATTTTTAATGTTTAGGTTGAACATTTACATAAAAGATGCAGATTTGCTAAATGAATTTTTGCAATCTCTACTACTTCATGATGAATTATTGCGGGTATGAGGCACGTTCCTCACTCATGGTGCTCTTTTTCCCACTTTGGAGGAACTGGTTACAAAACACCCGAAAATGGTAAAAATCTGCAGAAAATGAAATTTTTAATGTTTAGGTTGAAAATGTACATAAAAGATGCAGAGTTGCTAAGTGAATTTGTGACAATCTCTACTACATCATGATGAATTGTTGTGGGTATGAGGCTACCTTCCTCACTGATGGTGCTCTTTTTCTCACTTTGGAGGAACTGGTTACAAAACAACACCTAAAAAATTTAAAAATCTGCAGAAAATGACATTTTTAATGTTTAGGTTGAAAATGTACATAAAAGATGCAGAGTTGCTAAGTGAATTCTTGACAATCTCTACTACTTCATGATGAATTATTGTGGGTATGAGGCTACCTTCCTCACTCATGGTGCTCTTTTTCTCACTTTGGAGGAACTGGTTACAAAACAACACCCGAAAAATTTAAAAATCTGCAGAAAATGACATTTTTAATGTTTATGTTGAAAATGTACACAAAAAAATGCAGAGTTGCTAAGTGAATTTGTGGCAATCTCTACTGCTTCATGATGAATTATTGCGGGTATAAGGCTACCTTCCCCACTCATGGTGCTCTTTTTCTCACTTTGGTGGAACTGGTTACAAAACAACACCCGAAAATGGCAAAAATCTGCAGAAAATGACATTTTTAATGATTAGGTTGAAAATGTTCATTAAGAATGCAGAGTTGCTAAGTGGATTCTTGGCAATCTCTACTACTTCATGATGAATTATTGTGGGCATGAGGCTACCTTCCTCACTTTGGTGGAACTGGTTACAGAACAACACTCGGAAATGGTACAAATCTGCAGAAAATGACATTTTTAGTGTTTAGGTTGAAAATGTACATAAAAGATGCAGAGTTGCTATGTGAATATGTGATAATCTCTACTACTTCATGATGAATTATTGTGGGTATGAGGTACCTTCCTCACTCATTTTGCTCTTTTTCTCACTTTGGCCCCTGGACTCAAAACGTTGGGCACACCTGACATAGACGATCTTTGACTCAAGTCCATAAAAAAAACCCACTCCTGTCATATAAAACAATCTTTGATCAAACCGTTTGCTTTATGAAGGACTGTTAGGTATGAGGGGCGTGGTCTCCGCAGAGAACAATGGCGAACACACACCAAGTAGAGAAACACAACATGGACACTATTTTAGTAGTCATTCTGTCACAAGGGTGCTTTGTGTTCCTCTTTAATGGAATGTAGGTCGCCATGACGTTTCTCTTCCAAGTGGCCATCTTTGACTCCAGCTTTTGTCGTGACTAGTGACACGTTTTTTTTACAAAAGGCTGTGAAGAAATGTTGAGTCACCGTCGTCGTCTTTGGTCTTCCGCTGTTACAACAAACCAAGCTCATGATGTCTGTCGTCTCCTCTATGGCCGCCCTCTTCTCTATGATGTCTCTCTCTCTCTCGCTCGCTCGCTCTCTCTCTCGCTCTCTCTCTCTCCCCGCCATGGCCAGTTTTTGGCGCTCCTTGTTTCCTTATATGGCAATGAGCGTCGCGAGGCCCGACCCCTCCCCCGAAGCGCGTGCACTGACCCAACGTTCACTTCCTTATTTGGAAGTGAGTTCAACAAAAACCCGCAGCGGAGGGAAGGAGACGCGTAGCGAGAGAGGGAGAAAGGGGACGGCTAATGGCGAAATTAACGCCTCCCCTGGTCTAGAATCTGGTTCCCCCAACCCCCGCAATGTAGATAGTCGACTTGGCAAAACATAATTGCCGGGTAGTGGCGTTGTCGTCGTCGTGTTAGTACAACCACACTGGAAAGTGAAACGTGACGGCAGCCATGTTGGTCCGGGCACGTTTAGCGAAAGGCAGGAAGTGATAAAAGACAAAGCGATATATTTTTTTAAATGTTCACACGTCACATAAAGCACCAACGAAAGTGTTGTTAGTACTCTTTCATGTTAATTTTTTTTCTACATAAATGTCGATTTATGAAAGCCAGGCCGACATGTTCTAATCGGCTTAATGGGTTACATTTATCAATAATGGAGAATGATTAAGAGTACACAATTGATATAACCCTTTTTGTCTTTTTTTTTTTTTTGTCTTTTTTTTTTTAAATATTTTTTAAATACAATTATCAATCAAATCTTGGAGAATGATTAAGAGTACAAAATTGATATCCTTGTTAGAATTTTTTTAAAGTGATTTAGGTAGCATTTTTTGTCTTTTTAAAGAAAAACATTTTTTCAATACAATTATCAATCAAATCTTGGAGAATGATTAAGAGTAAAACATTGATATCCTTGTTATAAACATTTAAAGTGATTTAGGTAGCCTTTTTTGTCTTTATTTCTATTTTTTTTAAATAGGTAGCCCTTTTTGTCTTTTTTTTTTAATATATTTTTTAAATACAATCATCAATCAAATCTTGGAGAATGATTAAGAGTACAAAATTGATATCATTGTTAAAAAAATTTAAAAAGTGATTTAGGTAGCCCTTTTTATATTTTTAAAGAAAAAAATGTTTTCAATACAATTATCAATCAAATCTTGGAGAATGATTAAGAGTACAACATTGATATCCTTGTTAAAACATTTAAAGTGATTTAGGTAGCCTTTTTTGTCTTTATTTTTATTTTTTTAAATAGGTAGCCCTTTTTGTCTTTTTTTAAAAATATATTTTTTAAATACAATTATCAATCAAATCTTGGAGAATGATTAAGAGTACAATATTGATATCCTTGTTAAAAAAAAATTTAAAAGTGATTTAGGTAGCCCTTTTTGTCTTTTTAAAGAAAAAAATGTTTTCAATACAATTATCAATCAAATCTTGGAGAATGATTAAGAGTACAACATTGATATCCTTGTTAAAAACATTTAAAGTGATTTAGGTAGCCCTTTTTGTCTTTATTTTTATTTTTTTAAATAGATAGCCCTTTTTGTCTTTTTTTTATTATATTTTTTTAATACAATTATCAATCAAATCTTGGAGAATGATTAAGAGTACAAAATTGATATCCTTGTTACATTTTTTAAAAAAGTGATTTAGGTAGCCCTTTTTGTCTTTTTAAAGAAAAAAATGTTTTCAATACAATTATCAATCAAATCTTGGAGAATGATTAAGAGTACCACATTGATATCCTTGTTAAAAACATTTAAAGTGATTTAGGTAGCCCTTTTTGTCTTTATTTTTATTTTTTTAAATAGGTAGCCCTTTTTGTCTTTTTTTTTTAAATATATTTTTTAAATACAATTATCAATCAAATCTTGGAGAATGATTAAGAGTACAATATTGATATCCTTGTTAAAAAAAATTTAAAAGTGATTTAGGTAGCCCTTTTTGTCTTTTTAAAGAAAAAAATGTTTTCAATACAATTATCAATCAAATCTTGGAGAATGATTAAGAGTACAACATTGATATCCTTGTTAAAAACATTTAAAGTGATTTAGGTAGCCCTTTTTGTCTTTATTTTTATTTTTTTAAATAGATAGCCCTTTTTGTCTTTTTTTTATTATATTTTTTTAATACAATTATCAATCAAATCTTGGAGAATGATTAAGAGTACAAAATTGATATCCTTGTTACATTTTTTTAAAAAGTGATTTAGGTAGCCCTTTTTGTCTTTTTAAAGAAAAACATGTTTTCAATACAATTATCAATCAAATCTTGGAGAATGATTAAGAGTACCACATTGATATCCTTGTTAAAAACATTTAAAGTGATTTAGGTAGCCCTTTTTGTCTTTATTTTTATTTTTTTAAATAGGTAGCCCTTTTTGTCTTTTTTTTTTAAATATATTTTTTAAATACAATTATCAATCAAATCTTGGAGAATGATTAAGAGTACAAAATTGATATCCTTGTTAAAAAAACCATTTAAAGTGATTTAGGTATCCCTTTTTGTCTTCTTAAAAATATATATTTTTAAATACAATTATCAGTCAAATCTTGGAAAATGATTAAGAGTACAAAATTGATATTGTTAAAAACATTTAAAGTGATTTAGGTAGCTCTTTTTTATTTATTTTTTGAAATATTTTTTAGTATATTACTCTATCTGTATTTGCTTTTGTTTTCTTTCCTTGTTGTTGAAAGTGCCTTGACTTTGATGTGAATTATTAGTATGTTTGTTGTTCAATAAAAAAATAAAATAAAATAAAAACTCTTGCATGTTCATTTAAAAAGATAAAATACACATTTTGTGTTCTATTATCAAGAAACCGACATTAGAAATTAATGAAAGGAAGTCAAATTAAAGTCATCAACCTCTGTTTTGATGAGTTTGAACAGACGTGTATCACGTAACAAAACATTACATTAAAAAAAAATAATGGTTTGATTTGTCACTGTGTGGCAAATCATACTAATACTAATTATGCAACATAATATATTAAAATGACCTTGCGTTATAGAGTACAGATGGACATTATTACAATTGCACTACGTTAGAATTATTCAGCACTTCCTCATTGTGGTTTCTTTAAATCCAAATATATTTTCTATGTATGCGTCTCTGCACTGTCCATGTCATTTTAAACAATTCACTCAGAAGGTGTTAAAATGACCAGTCTTATTGTAATAAAGAAAGTAGTGAATTTAGTATTATTACTCTATCTGTACTTGCTTTTGTTTTCTTTCCTTGTTGTTGAAAGTGCCTTGACTTTTGTTTGAATTATAAATGCATGTTTGTTGTTCAATAATAAAAAATAATAATAAAAAACTCTTGCATGTTCATTTATAAAAGATAAAATACACACTTTTTGTTCTATTGTCAATGAAACCGACATTAGAAATTAATGAAAGGAAGTCAAATTAAAGTCATCAACCTCTATTTTGATGACAGTTTGAACAGACGTGTATCACGTAACAACACATTACATTAAAAAAAAAAAAAAAAAAAAAAAAAAAAAAACATGGCCGGATTTCTCACGGGGACGCGCTCCCTGTCGTGCACGTTGCTCGTGCACTTCACAGCAGGCGCGCAAGCATCACATGCGCGTTCACGTGACGTGTCCAAAAAGCGAGCGAGAGAGAGCAAACTATTCATCATCAGCGAGCCCATTCAATTTCTGTCCAGACGCCGATCAACTCACAGCTACAACAATGGTACGTCCTTTCTTCACTTTTTGAATAACAACCACAGTTTGACATTTTTTTTTTTTTGAATTTCTCTTTCAATGAGTCCCTTTTTTATTTGACATAATAGCTGTTGGGCTCCCGTTCATACATAAGACGAGAACCCGCTTCTGATAGCGAGACCTTCATTTCCACTTCCAAAACATGTTTTTAAAAAAGAAAAAAATGTGTTTATTCATAATATCTTCTTCATAATCAGCCCTTAACCATATTCCTCAACAGATTCGACGTCCGAATTGAGAATTGAACACGGCCTGGAAACGACTGGCGCCATTTCGTTCATTTCCGTCATTCGCCGACATAAAAGCCGTTTTTACCAAAGGGGCCCTAAAAAAAGGAGCTTAAAAAGCCGCTCCGTTGTCATGGCTCCGCTTCCTTGGCGTGTGTTTACACCCTGGCCCCGTTATTTTCACCCTGCGGCTCGGCGTTGTCAAGGCTTAATAACGCAGTCGGCTGGCAGGTGCAGCGTCCGCCCCGGGGCCAGCATAGCTAACGGTTTTGTTAGCCTAGCCTAGCCTAGCCCGGGCAGTAAACGGCGCCTAGCCTAGCCTCGCCAGCCCGGGCAGTATAAACAGCACCTATACTAGCTAGTCCGGGCAGTATAGCTTAGCCTAGCTAGTCCGGGCAATATAGCCTAGCTAGCCAACCCGGGCTGTAAACGGCAACCATTATGGCTGCGCTAGCTGTGATTTTTTTCTCTCTACTCTTCTTTGTCTCTTGTTTGACGCTATTTCACACGATGCCCTGCCATCTCACATCCTACACCAAATGCTTGCGTTTGGGACAAATAAAGCACATTTATGGGCGGGGGTGTTTTTTTTTCCCGAAATGCTTTTAACGCCACTTTTTTATATTTTTTATATAGGAAGGCTAGCACGCACACATGTGGTGCATTCACGGCCCCACCTAGCGGTACACATATGGTGCATTCACGGCCCCACCCTGAATTTGGTGCATTTGCGCTTCTTAATGGTGCCCAGTGACAACTAAGCCACCTTTTTTGTCCGTTTTGTTGAGTCATTCACCCGTTAGTCATGAAAGGCTTTGCCACGTATTTTGGTCAGTCCCGACATGAACCGAGTTATTAACGTTATGTAACCCCCCACCCCCACCCCCCACCCGGTTTAGCAAGAGTCGCATCCGCTAGCTGGAAAAGGCTAACGGTCCGGATCCTCTTCTCTCATTGCATCTCCTTTTGTTGCGCATCTCATTTGTGCACAACTGCACGGCCCTGCCTTTTTTTTTTTTTTTTTTTTTTTTTTGCACGTCACGCCATCAGAGTAGAACACGACAAGAGGAACTGGTACACCACAGTAATTACACTGTACTATGACTATTTGATTCTGCAGTACTATCTTTCATGTTTGTCTTGGCTTGCTTTGTTTTGCACAATTTGTGCTCTAGAATTCAAGCCTGGTGGTCTGTAAAAGTGCTCTCAAACCTTTGCCTACTTGCATAGGGTATAAGAGATTAGATAAGATTATAATTTAAATAGAAAACAAACAAACAAAAAACGCATTGTCAGCTCCTTTAGTCAGACATATTGTAGTGTAGTTAAGTGTCGTCTTGATTAGTGAATCAATTCCTGCTCTTTATTGTTCACTGTTGCAAATAAAAGCACACTTGATCCCCTAACACGGTGATTTTCAACCACTGTGCACAAATTTTGCACCTTCACCTAATTGGTCCAAAAAATATGTTTTGCGAATCAATAATCATAATAATGTGCCGTTGTCTAGTGCCTGTGCCGTGTCAGTAGGTGGCAGCAGGTAGTTCATTGCTTTGTAGAAGTCGGAACGCGTCGAGGATGGTTAGTCGTGATCCCAATATGCAGAGCACAGCGGGAGACAGCGTGCAGGTAAAAAGGGTATGTAACGCTTAAACCAAAAATGAACAAAAGGCAAGTCCCGCTAGGAAAAGGCACTGAAGCATAGGGATGGCTATGTAAAACAAAAGTAAAACTGAACTGGCTACATAGTCAACAAAAACAGAATGCTGGACGACAGCAAAAACTTACAGCGTGTGGAGCAAAGAGGGCGTCCACAAAGCACATCCATACATGACATGACAATCAACAATGTCCCGACAAAGACCAATAGCGTACGCACAACTTAAATAGTCTTGATTGCGAAAACAAAGCAGGTGCGGGCAATAGCACTCAAAGGAAGGCGTGACGCCGCTACAGGAGAACGCCAACAAAACAGGAATGGTCACCAAAATAACAGCGCAAGACAGGAACTAAAGCACTACACACAGGAAAACAACAACAAACTCAAAATAAGGTACGACATCCTGGTGGAGTTTCATTTTTTAACCTTTTCTGCTGGTGGTGTGCCTCCGTATTTTTTTAATGAAAAAAAAAGTACCTTGGCTCAATCAAAAAAGGTTGAAAAACACTGCCCAAACACAACAACAACACAGTGACTGGTTATAGACTTCCTTTTTATTGTCATTCAAATTTGAACTTTGCAGTACAGATAAGAACGGAATTTCGTTGCATTTCTCTTTGTCGTGCAGGACTATTAGATATGCATATGTGGGGAAATATTGAATTTCACTGATCTGGTGCAGAATCCAACCGTGCCCCAATAGTACGGAACTACGTACTATTTTTAACGGGAGCACAAATACAACTTTATAGAAAAACTCGAACAAAACATGCAACTGCACAACATCTAAACTTTTAGCATATGGATATGTAACATAAAATAATATAATTTCCTCATTAAAAAAAAGAAAAAAAATATGTATATATATATATATATATATATATATATATATATATATATATATATATAATGTGTGTGTGTGTGTGTGTGTATATATATATATATATATATATATACACACATACACTAATTCAAGCAATTTTAATACAAGGCATGTGGAGGCTAAGCAAGTTATTGTAGATTTTTGTTTTATTTATTATACAAACACAAAACATGTCACTGAGCAACACAGCATGGCGTAGTGGGTAGAGCAACCGTGCCAGAAACCTGAGGGTTGCAGGTTCGCTCCCCGCCTCTTACCATCCAAAAATCTCTGCCGTTGTGTCCTTGGGCGGGACACTTCACCCTTTGCCCCCGGTGCCACTCACACCGGTGAATTGAATGATGAATGATAGGTGGTGGTTGGAGGGGCCGTTGGCGCAAATTGCAGCCACGCTTCCGTCAGTTTACCCCAGGGCAGCTGTGGCTATGAAAGTAGCTTACCACCACCAGGTGTGAATGAATGATGGGTTCTACATGTAAAGCGACTTTGGGTACTTAGAAAAGCGCTATATAAATCCCAGGTATTATTATTATTATTATTATTTTAGCATATCAATATGTGGCAAAAAATATAATTTCCTCCTTTTAAAAAAAGGAACACATACAATGTACTAATTCGAGCCATTTTAATACAAGATATGTGGACGCTAAGTAAATTATTATTGCAATTATTATTTATTTTTTCCATACCATTCTTTATAGAAAAACAAACAAAACATGTCACTGCACTACACTAAACTTTTAGCATATTATTATGTCACAAAAAATAAAATTTTCTCTTTTTTAAAAAAAGAACCATACAATGTACTAATTCAAGCCATTTTAATACAAGATATGTAGACACTAAGTAAGTTATTATTGTAGTTTTTTTTTTGTTTACTAGACCATTTTTTATAGAAAAACTAGCAAAACATGTAACTGCACAACACTAAACTTTTAGCATATCAATATGTGATTAAAACAATTAATTTCCTCCTTTTAAAAAAAGAACACATACAATGTACTAATTCAAGCCATTTTAATACAAGATATGTGGAGGCCAAGTAAGTTATTATTGTAGTTTTACGATACAAGTTTTTATAGAAAAACTAACAAAACTTGTAACTGCACTAAACTTTTAGCATTTCAATATGTGACATAAAATAATATAATTTCCTCCTTCTAAAAAATAGGAACACATGCAATGTACTAATTCAAGCCATATTAATACAAGATATGTGGAATCTAAGTTATTATTGTAGTGTTTTGTGGTTTTACTATCCCAAGTTTTTATAGAAAAACTAACAAAACATGCAACCGCACAACACTAAACATTTAGCATATCAATATGTGACATAGTATATCATTTCCTCCTTTTAAAAAAAGGAACTCTTTCAATTTACTAATTCAAGCCATTTTAATACAGTATATGTGGACGGTAATAAGTAAGTTATTATTGTAGTTATTTGTTGTTCTATACAAGTTCTTATAGAAAAACTAACAAAACATGTATCTGCACAACACTAAACTATTAGCATATCAATATGTGACATCAAATAATATAATTTCCTCCTTTTTAAAAAAGGAACTCATACAATGTACTAATTCAAGCCATTTTAATACAAGTTATGTGGAGGCTAAGTACGTTATTATTGTAGTTTTCCGATACAAGTTTTTATAGAAAACTAACAAAACATGTAACTGCACAACACTAAACTGTTAGCATATCAATATGTGACATAAAATAATATCATTTCGTCCTTTTCAAAAAATAGGAACTCCTACAATGTACTAATTCAAGCCATTTTGATACAAGATATGTGGAAGCTAAGCAAGTTACTATTGTAGTTTTTTGTTTTATTTACTATACAAGTTTTTATAGAAAACTAACAAAACATGTCACTGCTAAACTTTTAGCATATCAATATGTGACATCAAATAATATAATTTCCTCCTTTTTAAAAAAGGAACTCATACAATGTACTAATTCAAGCCATTTTAATACAAGGTATGTGGATCCTAAGTTGTTATTGTAGTTTTTTGTTGTTTTACTGTCCCAAGTTTTTATAGAAAACTAACAAAACATTTAACTGCACAATACTAAACTTTTGATATCAATGTGTGAAATAAAATATAATTTTGTCCTTTTTGGAAAAGGAACTCCTACAATTTACTAATTCAAGCCATTTTAATACAAGGTATGTGGACGCTAATAATGTCATTATTGTAGTTTTTTGTTCTATACAAGTTTTTATTGACAATTAACAAAACATGTAACTGCACAACACTAAACTTTTAGCATATCAATATGTGACATCAAATAATATTCCCTTCTTTAAAAAAAAAAGGAACTCTTACAATGTACTAATTCAAGCTATTTTAATACAAGATATGTGGACGCTAAGCAAGTTATTGTAGTTTTTTGTTGTTTTACTATACAAGTTTGTATAGAAAAACTAAGAAAACATGTAACTGTTTAACACTAAACTATTAGCATATCAATTTGTGACATAAAATAATATTTCCTCCTTTTAAAAAAAGGAACTCCTACAATGTACTAATTCAAGCCATTTTAATACAAGGTAAGTGGATGCTAAGTAAGTTATTGTAGTTTTACTATACATGTTTTTATAGAAAAACTAACAAAACATGTAACTGCAGAACACTAAACTATTAGCATATCAATGTGACATAAAATATTATAATTTCCTCTTTTTAAAAAAGAAACTCCTACAATGTACTAATTCAAGCCATTTTAATACAAGGTATGTGGAGAATATTGTAAGTTATTATTGTAGTATTACTATACAAGTTTTTATAGAAAAACTAACGAAACATGTAACTGCACAACACTAAACTTTTAGCATTATCAATATGTGACATAAAATAAAATAATTTCCTCCTTTTATAAAAAAAAACTCATACAATGTACTAAATCAAGCCATTTTAATACAGGATATGTGGAAGCTAAGATATTATAGTTTTTTGTTGTTTTACTATACAAGGTTTTATAGAAAAACTAACAAAACATTTAACTGCACAACACTAAACTTTTAGCATTAAATAACTCCTTTTATAAAAAAGAAACTCCTACTATTTACTAATTCAAGCCATTTTAATACAAGGTAAGTGGACGCAAAGTAAGTTATTGTAGTTTTACTATACACATTTTTATAGAAAAACTAACAAAACATGTAACTGCAGAACACTAAACTTTTAGCATATCAATATGTGACATCAAATAAAATAATTTCATCCTTTTATTAAAAAGAAACTCATACAATGTAGTAAATCAAGCCATTTTAATACAGGATATGTGGAAGCTAAGATATTATTATAGTTTTTAGTTGTTTTACTATACAAGTTTTTATAGAAAAACTAACAAAACATTTAACTGCACAACACTAAACGTTTAGCATATCAATATGTGACATAAAATAAAATAATCAACTCCTTTTATAAAAAAGAAACTCCTACTATTTACTAATTCAAGCCATTTTAATACAAAGTAAGTGGACGCAAAGTAAGTTATTGTAGTTTTACTATACAAGTTTGTATAGAAAAACTAACAAAACATGTAACTGCACAACACAAAACTTTTAGCATATCAATATGTGACATAAAATAATATTTCATCCTTTTAAAAAAAGGAACTCCTACAATGTACTAATTAAAGCCATTTTAATACAAGGTATGTGGAGGCTAAGTAAGTTATTATTGTAGTTTTACTATACAAGTTTTTATAGAAAAACTAAAAAAAACATGTAACTGCACAACACCAAACTTTAGCATTATCAATATGTGACATAAAATAAAATACTTTCCTCCTTTTATAAAAAAAAAAAAAAGATACTCATGCAATGTACTAAATCAAGCCATTTTAATACAGGATATGTGGAAGCTAAGATATTATTATAGTTTTTTGTTGTTTTACTATACACGTTTTTATAGAAAAACTAACAAAACATTTAACTGCACAACACTAAACTTTTAGCATATCAATATGTGACAAAATAAAATGATTTTCTCCTTTTATAAAAAAGAAACTCCTATTTACTAATTCAATCCATTTTAATACAAGGAAAGTGGACGCAAAGTAAGTTATTGTAGTTTTACTATACACGTTTTTATAGAAAAACTAACAAAACATGTAACTGCAGAACACTAAACTTTTAGCATATCAATATGTGTCATCAAATAAAATAATTTCCTCCTTTTATAAAAAAGAAACTCATACAATGTACTAAATCAAGTCATTTTAATATAAGATATGTGGACGCTAAGCAAGTTAGTGTAGTTTTTTGTTGTTTTACTATACAAGTTTGTATAGAAAAACTAACAACATGTAACTGCACAACACTAAACTTTTAGCATATCAATATGTTACATAAAATAAAATAATTTTCTCCTTTTATAAAAAAGAAACTTACTATTTACTAATTCAAGCCATTTTTTTTCATCACCAAATAAGTAGTCATTCTGCTCCGTTTTCGGACATATAAGTGTAGTAAAAACATGCGATTTTGGTTAATGTAATGTTGTTATGTTCAAAATAAAGGAAACCATGAGCATCTTATTACTGCAATGAAATGTGTCATAGAGACATGTTGGCGTGCTGGTTAGTAATTACAATATGTGGCGTAAAATAATGTAGTTTTAATCCTTTAATAATAAAGGCGCTCATACAAACGTACTATTAAGCCACTTTTAAGAATCAAGGTACGTGGAAGTTATTATTGTATATTATATATGTGTTTATTCACTATATCATTTTTACCGACTCCATATATGGACATGTAAACATGTGATTTTGGTTTTAATATCATTTTGTTGAAGAAAAGTGTCATGCTGGTTAGTAATGACACTAAGGACTACTGTTAATTCACATTCTAAGCAAACATGGAGGCAGTTCCTTGCTCATGCTGGCAGTCTTGCCCTTCCTGTTTCCCCTTTCTTTGTCCATTTTCTCCACCCTCCCCCCGCTGACACATTGACGTTCCTCTTCCACTTTATGTCGCTCTCGCCGTGAGATTGCATTTTGGCCGCCATGAATTGGCCTAAACGAAGTCAGCAGATAGACCTTAGAGTGGGGCGAGTCCATGGCGCAGATGTGACCTGTCAATGATACGACAGAGGCGGCATTGTGGCGCACAATCACGGCCGGCGAGTACGGCAAACACAACCAGGAATGTGTCGCCTCGGGTCTTTTTAACGACTGTGCAGCAATGTCACGAAGACATCAAATGATACGTATACAAGGTGCATTCAAACATCACTTCCTGTCTGCCTTTTCTGTGAACAAAGTCCACATTTAATCCGCAGAGCCACTGCCACTCCCCATCGTGCCCTCGTGGGACTTTGAAGAAGCGCTACCTTTTTTTTTTCTCACGCTCTTACTTCATAAACAAAGATTGAATCAAAGACGAAGACTGATTTTATTTGAACCCTCGGTCACGACCACATTATTTTTTTTTTGGGACCCCAGCACACAGCTTTATTTGAAGTTATCATCCGGCGTGGCCAACAGCTTGTCACAGCCGTCTTCATCTTTTAAAAAAAAACATTTATCATTGCCCTCTTGCACTGTGGGATAGTCACATGCAGCCCTCAGGCGCTCCCTGGGCCTGCGATAACTCAGGAGTCTCTTGTGGGCCCGCTCAACAGTCAACACTGTTGCAATTGTTTGCAGAATTCCGCTGCAGGTATTTGTGATTATTATTTAATTGGCTGTCTGACGTACAGCGAAACCTCTTTCAAATTTGAACACTTTTTTTTTCTCACGCTCTTAGTTCATAAACAAAGATTGAATCAACGACGAAGCCTGATTTCATTTGAACTAGGGCTGCAACAACTAATCGATTAAATCTAGAGATGTCCGATAATATCGGCCGATAAATGCTTTAAGATGTAATATAGGAAATTATTGGTTTCGTTTTTTTAATTATCGGTATCGTTTTTTTAAATTTATTTTAATTTTTATTAAATCAACATAAAAAAACAAGATACACTTATTAGTACACCAACTCATTCACACAAAAGGGTTGTTTCTTTCTGTTATTAATATTCTGGTTCCTACATTATATATCAATATATATCAATACAGTCTGCAAGGGATACAGTCCGTAAGCACACATGATTGTGCGTGCTGCTGGTCCACTAATAGTACTAACCTTTAACAGTTAATTTGACTAATTTTCATTAATTACTAGTTTCTATGTAACTGTTTTTATATTGTTTTACTTTCTTTTTTATTCAATAATTTTTTTTTCATTTATTTATCTTAGTACTAACCTTTAACAGTTAATTTTACTCATTTTCATTAATTACTAGTTTCTATGTAACTGTTTTTATATTGTTTTACTTTCTTTTTTATTCAAGAAATTTTTTTTCATTTATTTTATTTTATTGTATTAATTTTTAAATAAAAGGACCTTATCTTCACCATACCTGGTTGTCCAAAATAGGCATAATAATGTGTTAATTCCACGACTGTATATATAGCGGTATCGGTATTTAAGAGTTGGACAATATCGGATATCGGCAAAAAGCCATTATCGGACATCCCTAATTAAATCGATTAGAATCGATTATAAAAATAGTTGGCGATTAATTAAGTCATCGATTCGTTGGATCTATGCTAAGCGCATGTGCAGAGGCTACTTTAAAAATATATATATATATAAACCTTTATTTATAAACCGCAACATTTACAAACAGCTGAGAAACAATCAAAATAAGTATGGTGCCAGTATGCTGTTTTTCCCCCCCAATAAAATACTGGAAAGGATAGAAATGTAGTTTGGCTCTTTTATCCGATTGTTAATCGATTAATCGAAGTAATAATCGACAGATTAATCGATTTTCATATTATTTAGTTGCATCCCTAATTTGAACCCTCGGTCAAGCACACAGCTTCATTTGAAGTTATAATTCGGCGTGGCCAACAGCTTGTCACAGCCACACCTCCGCCGTCTTTATCTTTAAAAACAAAATATCGTATTTTTCGAACTAAGTCGCAGGTTTTTTTCATAGTTTAGCCGGGGATGCGACTTATACTCAGGAGCGACTTATGTGTGAAATTATTAACACATTACCATAAAATATTTACAAACAGCTGAGAAACAATCATAAGTATGGTGCCAGTATGCTGTTTCCCCCCCCCAATAAAATACTGGAAAGGATAGAAATGTAGTTTGTCTCTTTTATCCGATTATTAATCGATTAATCGAAGTAATAATCGACAGATTAATCGATTATCACATTAGTTGTTAGTTGCATCCCTAATTTGAACCCTCGGTCAAGCACACAGCTTCATTTGAAGTTATAATCCGGCGTGGCCAACAGTTTGTCACAGCCACACCTCATCTTTAAAAACAAAATACCGTATTTTTCGGACTAAGTCGCAGGTTTTTATCATAGTTTGGCCGGGGGTGCGACTTATACTCAGGAGCGACTTATGTGTGAAATTATTAACACATTAGCGTAAAATATCAACTAATATTATTTAGCTCATTCACGTAAGAGACTAGACGTATAAGATTTCATGGGATTTAGCGATTAGGAGTGACAGATTGTTTGGTAAACGTATAGCATGTTCTATATGTTATAGTTATTTGAATGACTCTTACCATAATATGTTACGTTAACATACCAGGCACGTTCTCAGTTGGTTATTTATGCCTCATATAACGTACACTTATTCAGCCTGTTGTTCACTATTCTTTATTTTAAACTGCCTTTCAAATATCTATTCTTGGTGTTGGGTTTTATCAAATACATTTCCTCCAAAAATGCGACTTATACTCCAGTGCGACTTATATATGTTTTTTTCCCTTCTTTATAATGCATTTTCGGCCGGTGCGACTTATACTCCGAAAAATACGGTATATGGTGTATCGGGACATGGCCTAAACATATGGAGATATTAATAAAAGGCCATATCGCCCAGCCCTACTTCAGTATATTAGTATGTAGAATTATGTAAAGGCTTAAGTACAGAAATGTACTAATTTGATCCAGTTTAAGAAGCTGTTCGAACTCAAACGTGTAACTTTTTGATAATCGTATTCATCTCACTATATGAAATACAACTTACTTCACTATTATAATCATTTTTAATTACGCTTATTCAGCCTGTTGTTCACTATTCTTTATGTATTTTAAATTGCCTTTCGAATGTTAATTCTTGGTGTTGGCTTTTATCAAATACATTTTCCCCAAAAAATACTCCAGTGCGACTTATGTATGTTTTTTTCCTTCTTTGTTATGCATTTCCGGCCGGTGCAACTTATACTCCGGAGCGACTTATACTCCGAAAAATACGGTATATACTTATCATTGCCCTCTTGCACTGTGTGATAGTCACATGCAGCCCTCAGGCGCTCCCTGGGCCTGCAATGACTGAGGAGTCTCTTGTGGGCCCGCTCAACAGTCAACACTGTTGCAATTGTTTGCAGAATTCCGCTGCAGGTATTTGTGATTATTATTTAATTGGCTGTCTGAAGTAGAACGCAACCTTTTTCAAAGTTGAACACAATCTGTGAAACGAGGTGACTTCTTTTTTTTCTCACGCTCTTACTTCATAAACAAACCCTCGGTCACGACCGCATTTTTTTTTTGGACCCCAGCACACAGCTTTATTTGTCACAGCCACACCTCAGCCGTCTTCATCTTTAAAAAAAACCAAAAAACATTCACCCTCTTGCACTGTGTGATAGTCACATGCAATGACTGAGGAGTCTCTTGTGGGCCCGCTCAACAGTCGACACTGTTGCAATTGTTTGCAGAATTCCGCTGCAGGTATTTGTGATTATTATTTAATTGGCTGTCTAAAATAGAGCGAAACCTTTTTTCAAAGTTGAACACGATCTGTGAAACGAGCTGACTTCTGCGGTGTAGACTAGCAAACCGTTTAAAGTGAACTTGTCGCCCTTGTCAGCACATTTTATTGTAACGTTCTTGCGGTCCTACAAGTAAAAAGAGAAAGTAAAGTATCCTTTGACGGTATATACCAGACCTGGGCATTCTGCGGGCCGTGTGAGGCCAATCATAAATTACAAAATACATTTAAAAAAGTATCTATGTCGAGTGTGCAATACAACGGTGCTGCTTTTGTTTTGAAAAGCGTTATTTGTATTACTTCCGTGTGGACGTACGCGCGTGAGTGAATGTGAACAGCGGCAATCACAAATTGCAAAATAAAGTTTAAAAAACATCTATGTCGTGCGCGCAATACAACTGTGCTGCTTTTATTTTGAAAAGTGTTATTTATGGGCGTATGTCCGTGCGTAACCTGTGAGTGAAGGTGCACAGCGACAAGTGATGAGACGCTAAAAAGAGAAAAGTTGATGACGAATGGCGTGTTTTCAACAAGACATGGACTGCCAAGTATTTCTTTACAGAAATGAAAGGTAAAGCCGTGTGCTTAATTTGTGGAACACAGGTTGCTGTGTTTAAAGAATATAATTTGAATCGCCACTACATGACGAAGCACGAGAAAAAATACCGGAATCTGTTATCGGTAAAACAGCAAACCCAACAAGGACTTTTTGCCATATTTCACACCCCCAGAATGCAGCCGTCAGGACAAGTTTCGTCATTTCTCACAAAATCGCCAGAAAAAGTAAGGCGTTTTCTGACTGAGTTTATTAAGGAGTGCTTATTGGACTCTGTTGCACTGATATAACAGGTGTTGTGCCGGATAATGCACCCCCGGCGTAGAATGCACCCCCTGACGGGAGTGTTATATCAACTAAAGCCCACACTTAAAGTTTCCACATGCAAGATTGACTCTATTTAAAAAAGTTATTTAATAAGAGGCCAAAAGTGCAAAAACAATAATGTTTGTGTTGGAGGAGTTGTGAATGAATGAAATATGAAATCGGTGCTGCAGTCGCTGCCGGGCCACAACATTAGGTACACCTGCATACTGCAGCACGGATTTCATATTTCATTCATTCATTCATCAAACGTCAATGGATAATCAATGCATTTATAGTAAATAAAAATAATGCCGACAGATAAAAGTACATCAAATTTTAACTTATTGACTTAAATTCTGGAGTCCTTATGCAATGGGACATAAGGACCTATTGTTTTTCTAAGGTTTTATTATTATTATTATTATTATTATTATTATTCCGCCGCCTCTTCGAACACTAATTTGACCCACTTAACATGCTTCAAAACTCACCATATTTGACCCACACATCAGGACCTGCGAAAAAAGAGTACTCGGTTTTGTGACAGCATCTTGGTCAGTTAGCATCTGCCCGGTTCAAAGCATTTCAGTGTTTCCTATTCCATCATGTACTTGTGGCGGCCTGCCAAAAGTACATTTTGGTCCGCCACAAGTAAACCAAAATATCCATAATTTTTCAAATTTATATTTAAAATTTTAAACGATTTATGTGTCAATTTCAAAAAATATAAATGTGTATTTTGTGACACGGGAAGGTAGCACATTCGTTTTAGTTCCTATTCCATCATTTACCTGTGGCGGCCCACCAAAAGTACATTTTGGTCCGCCACAAGTAAATCAAAATATCCATAATTTTTCAGATTTATATGAAAAATTTTAAACGATTTATGTGTTGATTTAAAAAATGTAAAGTTGTATTTTGTGACACAGGAAGGTAGCACATTTGTTTTAGTTCCTATTCCATCATTTACTTGTGGCGGCCCGCCAAAAGTACATTTTGGTCCGCCACAAGTAAACCAAAATATCCCATCATTTTTCAAATTTATATTTAAAATTTTGAAGGATTTATGTGTCAATTTAAAAAATATAAAGTTGTATTTTGTGACACGGGAAGGTAGCACATTTGTTTTAGTTCCTATTCCATCATTTACTTGTGGCGGCCCGCCAAAAGTACATTTCGGTCCGCCACAAGTAAACCAAAATATCCATAATTTTTCAAATTTATATTTAAAATTTTAAAGATTTATGTGTCAATTTAAAAAATATAAATTTATATTTTGTGACACAGGAAGGTAGCACATTTGTTTTAGTTCCTATTCCATCAGTTACTTGTGGTGGCCCGCCAAAAGTACATTTTGGTCCGCCACAAGTAAACCAAAATATCCATCATTTGTCAAATTTATATGAAAAATTTTAAATGATTTGTGTCGATTTAAAAAAATGTAAAGTTGTGTTTTGTGACACGGGAAGGTAGCACATTTGTTTTAGCCTTTTAAAATGTACACATGCATCATAGCCAGTTGTGCACATTTTACGAAATAGATTGCCAATCTGTGGGTGACACAGCATTTGCATATGTGATTGATGCCCATTGCGTTGCTCATGTCTGGCTCTATGGTTATCGTCACGGTTTCAATAAAAACTAAAGAAAAACAAGAATCTTTGCGCTGCTCTCTGGCCTGAATTTTAAGATTTCAAGTCTAGAACACATGCCTTTAATGTAATAAATAAAACTAAGCTGTTTGTAAGACATGCAAACCACGAAATGACTCCTTCCCAAATGAGTCAGAGCTTTTCTTCCGGTCATTTCGAGAGATGAGAGACCTGCTGTGCAGCGGCTAAGAAATATATCCTTTTTTATACAATTGCAATTTCCAAGGAAACAACAATAGATTATTGACAAATATATTCTAAAACCGAATGTCAACCATCACGCTGACCAAAAGCTAACGAGCGGTCCTCTCCGCAGACTTCCGGTGTAAAAGTCACGGATGAAGTCATCGCCGTCTTCAACGAGATGAAGGTGCGCAAGCATCAGGCCAACGAGGAGGAGAAGAAGCTGAGGAAGAAGGCCATTCTCTTCTGCTTGAGCCAGGACCGCAAGAACATCGTGCTGGACGACGGCAAAGAGATCCTGCTGGGCGAGCTGGGCACCACCGTCCAGGACCCGTACCAGCACTTTGTCAAGATGCTGCCCCCCAACGACTGCCGCTACGCCCTGTACGACGCCACCTTCGAGACCAAAGAAACCAAGAAGGAGGAGCTGGTCTTCATCTTCTGGTGAGGGGGTGGCTTGTCTAATGTCCTTACCAAATATTACTAATGAGTTCCTGAGTCAAACTGTCTACATTATCAACATTTTCTAATTGCAGCCCTTTGAGACACTTGTGATTTAGGGCTATATAAATAAACATTGATTGATTGATATATATATATATAATTACATATATATATATATATATATATATATATATATATATATATATATATATATATATATATATATATTCGCAGGTCCTGATGGGTGGGTCAAATATGGTGAGTTTTGAAGCATGTTAAGTGGGTCAAATTAGTGCTCAAAGAGGCGGCGGAAGAAGAATAATAATAATAAAGAATAAAACGTTACAAATTATATATTCGCAGGTCCTGATGGGTGGGTCAAATATGGTGAGTTTTGAAGCATGTTAAGTGGGTCAAATTAGTGCTCAAAGAGGCGGCGGAAGAATAATAATAATAATAATAAAGAATAAAACGTTACAAATTCAATAGGTCCTTATGTCCCATTGCATAAGGACTCCCAAATGTGTATATATATATATATATATATATATATATATATATATATATATGTATGTGTATATGTGTATGTGTATGTGTGTATGTGTATATATATATATATATATATATGTATATGTATATGTATATCTATTATATATATGTGTGTGTGTATATATAATATAAATATATATATATATATATGTGTGTATATATCAACAATATATTTTTTTACATGAGCTGCAAAAAAATTAATTAAATTTTACTTTAAAAACTGGAAGCTCGGTCACTAGAATTTTACAGTAAAAGCAGCGGGTTTTTTCTACAGCATATAAAACAATTGAATAAATGAAATGGAGATACAACACCACTGTTTTTAGCGGTAAAATTCAAGCAACAGAGCTGACTGTTTTTTTTACCGTAAAATCGTGTTTTAATGTTTTTTTTGGTTTGTTTTTTAATGTTTTAGTGTCTTACTGTAAATGGAAAAAAACAGTACCAAAGTTTTTACGGTAAAAAATTTAACCTTAAAATGTATTGTCAATTTTACAGTCTACAATTCGATTGATAATTTGTTTTGAAGTCAAGCAGATATTTAAGTACAGTATTTATCTTTATTTGAACAAAAAATATATTTAGAGAACATAATATAAGAATTTGAAAAGATGATTTTTAATGTTAAAAGGAAAAGAACAAATATGTTTAGTAAGAAAAGATTAAGCATATTTCAAGGCTTTCGCGGGCCATATAAAATAATGTGGCGGGCCAGATTTGGCCCCCAGGCCTTGAGTTTGACACCTGTGCTGTAGGAGGTAGTAATCATTTCATAACCGTCACACAAATAATGTAAACATTGCTTTTCTATGGAGTTTGTGTGAGCAATCCAGGCCTTCAGTGGACATAGTCAACTAGATTTTGTTTGGCGCCTCACTTCTGTCTTAATATTCTCAATATTAGAAGGATTTGCTAATAAAAATGGAGGTAAATCCAATTCCCTGCATGTCACCAGTGCACATCCTGTGGCTCCTCCCCCTTGTGGTTGGGACTTTATTATTTAATCGATTAATATTATTATTTATTACTAATACCATTTATTGTCATTCAAATTTGAACTTTACAGTACAGATAAGAACGAAATTTGGTTGCATTAGCTCATGGTAGTGCAGGATAAAAGAACAATAAGGTGCAGATATAAATAAATAGATTACTGTACAGATAAATGTATTGCACTTTTTCATATGCATCCAGGTTTATGGATGTATGTTATATTGTCTTTATATTACAGCCAGTTAATCCATTTTTGGGGGAATTGAGGGGATTATTTTAATGCGTTCAAGAGGGAAGACGCTGTTACAGAACTTGGGAGGCTGCAGAACCTCTTTCTAGAGTCCAGCAGTGAAAACAGTCCTTGGCGGGGGTGGGAGGAGTCTCTGCAGATTTTCTAAGCCCTGGTCAGGCAGCGGCTTTTTGCGATCTCCCGCATAGGAGGAAGAGGAGTATTTAGTATTTAGGCATATTTACTAAACTCTTTTTCGAGGTACTGTGGCTCTTAAGATCCCTTTTTGTCATTGCAGGGCTCCAGACAGCGCTTCCATGAAGAGCAAGATGATCTATGCCAGCTCAAAAGATGCTATCAAGAGAAAATTTGAAGGTACGTATTAGGGTTGCACGATACAAGCGATAGAGCTTTTAAAGTACCAGTACAGTGGAAACAAGTTGCCTTTAAATTGAAGCTATGAATATATTACATATATATATATGTATGTATATGTATATATACACTTATTACATGATTTATGACACCAAAAGACTTCTAAAGTTTGGGAGTAAATAGATATGATGAAAATAGTATCACTCCCACAGAGAGAGTTAATGGGCAAAGCAGTCAAGTGATCCGTGATGTGCAGGGAGCAACCACAGATCCCTTCCCCATCAACAACAAGGCTAATCAAGTTTAGTTTAGTTTATTATTAAGGATCCCCATTAATTAGTCTACACCGCAGTGGAGACTATTCTTCCTGGGATCCCTGCAAAAAAACATCACACAATCACAAAACAAAAGATTACAATGCAGTACAACATGGTCAAATAATACAATGTTGTAATACAAAAATAGCAACAACAAAGAACCAAAAAAAAAAAAAAAAACTTCGAGTTTACATAAAAATGTCCATACCAAAGCAATATAAAAATATATATATATATATCTTTGCAAAAATAAAACAAAGAACCAATGGCCTAAAATATACACATTAGTGTACCAAAGACAAACAATAAGTGACGAAAAAGTACCATCCATCCATTTTCTACTAACTGTCCCATAATCAATAAAATAGTCAATACTCAATAAAACCTGTCTTGACATTAGTTACAATCTAGAATAAGTCTATTCTTAAAACCCATTATGCTGGTGATTGAAGTGATCTGAAGACGACTTTGCGAGACTCAACAACGATTTACATTGGGAAAAATCATGATCCGGAACCTTATATTTTTGAGCCCGAACACAGAGGATGAGCAATGCTTTAGAAGAAGCCAAGTGCTAAATGGATGCAGCTTTATTGAAACACTATAGCATGAGCGGCATTGCTAGGTGCTAAACATAAACTAGAGGTGGAGGAAATAATCGATTTTTAATGTATCGCAATTCGCACATGAGTTATTATAAAATCAATGAGTAAATGTCAATAATGGACAATCAATGTATTTATAGTAAATAAAGTAATGCCGACAGTTCAAAAATTTGTCTCACTTTACTAAAGGGCTCTTTTGTTCCAGTTTTGCACACGTTTAGTGGAAATTAATTTAAGTTTTTTTTACAAGTGCATTGTTTTTTTTAAATTGCAATTGAAAGAAATGAAAATAAATGTAAAATTGCATTTTAACCTCTTAAGGCCCAAGCTGTTATTTTACATGCTTTTTAAAATTTATTTCTCTTTGCTATTTGGGCTTATTGGACCCTAATTAGAATAAAAAGTAAGAATCATCTTTTGATATTGATTTGACCGTTGAATTTTGGTCATTTCCCAACCAATATTCTACAACACAAATACAACGTTGAAACAACATACTTTTTCACGACGCTTAATCAATGTTGGGTTCTGGCGTTGATTTGACCATTGAATTTTGGTCATTTTCCAACCAATATTCTACAACACAAATACAACAATGAAACCACATGCTTTTTTACAACGTTTAATCAATGTCATGTTGTGACGTTGATTTGACCATTGAAATTTGGTCATTTTCCAACCAATATTCTACAACACAAATACAACGTTGAAACAACATGCTTTTTGACAACGTTTAATCAATGTTGGGTTCTGATGTTGATTTGACCATTGAAATTTGGTCATTTCCCAAACAATATTCTGCAGCACAAATACAACATTGAAACAACATGCTTTTTGACAACATTTAATCAATGTTGGGTTCTGGCGTTGATTTGACCATTGAATGTTGGTTATTTTCCAATCAGTATGCTTCAACACAAATACAACGTTGAAACAACATACTTTTTGACGGCCCTTAATCAATGTTGTGTTCTGGCGTTGATTTAACCGTTTAATTTTGGTAATTTCCCAACCAATATTCTACAACACAAATACAACGTTGAAACAACATGCTTTTTGACGACGTTTAATCAATGTTGGGTTCCGGCGTTGATTTGACCATTGAATTTTGGTCATTTTCCAATCAGTATGCTACAACACATATAACATACTTTTTGACAACGTTTAATCAATGTTGGGTTCTGATGTTGGTTTGACCATGGAAATTTGGTCATTTCCCAACTAATATTCTACAACACAAATACAACGTTGAAACAATATGCTTTTTGACGACATTTAATCAATGTTGGTTTCTGATGTTGATTTGACCGTTGAATTTTGGTCATTTTCCAACAAATATTCTACAACACAAATATAACGTTGAAACAACATGCTTTTTGACGACATTTAATCAATGTTGGGTTCTGATGTTGGTTTGACCATGGAAATTTGGTCATTTCCCAACTAATATTCTACAACACAAATACAACGTTGAAACAATATGCTTTTTGACGACATTTAATCAATGTTGGTTTCTGATGTTGATTTGACCGTTGAATTTTGGTCATTTTCCAACAAATATTCTACAACACAAATATAACGTTGAAACAACATGCTTTTTGACGACATTTAATCAATGTTGGGTTCTGACGTTGATTTGACCGTTGAATTTTGGTCATTTTCCAACAAATATTCTACAACACAAATACAACCTTGAAACAACATGCTTTTTTACAACGTTTAATCAATGTCACGTTGTGACGTTGATTTGACCATTGAAATTTGGTAATTTTCCAACCAATATTCTACAACACAATAACAACGTTGACACAACATACTTTTTGACGACGCTTAATCAATGTTGGGTTCTGGCGTTGATTTGACCGTTGAATTTTGGTAATTTCCCAACCAATATTCTACAACACAAATACAACGTTGAAACAACATACTTTTTGATGACGTTTAATCAATGTCAGGTTGTGACGTTGATTTGACCATTGAATTTTAGTCATTTCCCAACCAATATTTTACAAAAGTACAATGTTGAAACATACTTTTTGACGACGCTTAATCAATGTTGGGTTCTGGCGTTGATTTGACCATTGAATTTTGGTTATTTTCCAATCAGTATGCTTCAACACAAATACAACGTTGAAACATGCTCTTTGACGACGTTTAATCAATGTTGGGTTCCGGCGTTGATTTGACCATTGAATTTTGGTCATTTTCCAATCAGTATGCTACAACACAAATACAACGTTGAAAAACATACTTTTTGACGACCTTTAATCAATGTTGGGTTCTGATGTTTATTTGACCATTGAATTTTGGTCATTTCCCAACCAATATTCTACAACACAAATATAACAATGAAACCACATGCTTTTTTACAACGTTTAATCAATGTCACGTTCTGGCGTTGATTTGACCGTTGAATTTTGGTCATTTTCCAACCAATATTCTACAACACAAATACAACGTTGAAACAACATACTTTTTGACGACGCTTAATCAATGTTGGGCTCTGGCGTTGATTTGACCATTGAATTTTGGTCATTTTCCAATAAATATTCTACAACACAAATACAACGTTGAAACAACATACTTTTTGACAACGTTTAATCAGTGTCGGATTGTGACGTTGATTTGACCATTGAAATTTGGTCAATTCCCAACCAATATTCTACAACACAAATATAACAATGAAACATATTTTTTGACGACACTTAATCAATGTTGGGTTCTGATGTTGATTTGACCATTACATTTTGGTTATTTCCCAACCAATATTCTACAACACAAATACAACGTTGAAACAACATGCTTTTTGACGTTGATTTGACCGTTGAAATTTGGTCTTTTCCCAACCAACGTTGTCTCGAGACAAACTATTTTGCAACATTGTTTCATAGTATAATCAATGTCTTGCGCTTGTTGGGAAACCGATACTAACAGTATATTAGCAAGTAGATTAGTAGTTTAGAGAAAATAATACAACTGACACAATAAATGCCTGTTTAGAAATGGTTGTAATACGTATATAGAAAACAATATCTTGTGGTATCGCAGATGGCTGCAATACAGATACAGATATCAGGCCATCGTCCATCCCTGCTTTGTATGCTGACTGAGCATTTTTCCTGTTCCAATGTCCCTCGCAGGTTTTACTTTTATTTCAAGCCTTTGTTCTTCTGTTCTTCATATGACCTTTTTAGTCCTAGAAGACAAATATGGACCTTATACAGACAATTGTCTCCACTGAAAGACTTGTTTTTTTGATTAATAAGCTGATGTTGGAACTGCTGTTTTCCAGGTATTAAGCACGAGTGGCAGGTGAACGGTTTGGAAGACCTGAAAGACCGGCACACTCTGGCAGAAAGGCTGGGTGGCAACTCAGTAGTCAGCCTGGAGGGATGCCCTATATAAATATTACCTTTCGGCTTCATGGAGGCCTTTCAAGACACATCTGTCGGGTTTAGCTGTTCATTCCTGTGCGGGTTGGAAAAGGGCATCAACTACAAAAAAAAAAAAAAAAAATCAGAACCAGCACCATTTGTGGGACTCTGGGGGAGGGCTATTGTGGGTGGGTGTGACTAAAGTCATGATAATTCCAAAAGACAGACTGTCATTCCAAGATAGAGTAGGAACAAAAACACAGAAAAGGTAAAGATAGAAATAAAGGAAGGAAGGTGATATTGAACATTTGTTTTTCTTGTGTTCCAGTCGAGCACAAAGAACAAAACATTTCTTTTTCCAACCATTTGAAATTCTCATGAACATTTTCTTTTTTTATGCCAAACGTCTAGTTGAAGTTTTGTAACGCTAGTTGTAGTCTCAACTAATCCACTCTTCATTGCACATCCAACATTCTCTTTTTAACATGCAAAAATTCCAAAACCTGTTCCTTTATTTTTTATTTCCTGTTCAGACAAGAATGGCATTTGATATCAGAAACATTCCTCTTTACCTTTTTCCAGACCAGGATCTATCTCTTCATTTAACTACCATTGTTGGACAAGTGGTCAGAGTCTAGACTGAATATTGAATGGTGGGTGTTTTGTATCGTCTCCTATCTCTAATAAAAAGCACTAAACTACTGACTTGTTTTTGCTTTTCCTTTTCTACAAATTTGTATATACATTCGTGTATTTTAGGGGGTTTTTCAAGGCCCGGGGGCCAGATCTGTTCTGCGACATTTTATTTGGCCCGCAAACACCTGGAAATGATGTGTGTCGATAAAGTACTTCATATTTTCTCACTAAATAATTGATTTTTTTCATTTTGACAGAAAAATGTATGTACCGCTTGAAATTGCATACCTTTTAAACTTTAATAGTTTCCAATATTGCAAAAGTATTTTACAGTATATTATACTTTCCAAACATGTTTTAGTCTAAACTTTACAGCAAACTACCCATCAAATTAATAAAAATTACAATACATTTTACGTTGTTCTTTACAGCATATTACTGTAAAGAAAAAAACTATTATATTCTTTTTTTTTTTTTGTTAAAATTCTGTTGACTTTGCTGCCAGTTTTTGACAGTAAAATCTACGTTTTTTTTACAGTCGTACTGTAATGACAGCAAAGTTGCCAGAATAAAAAAATAACTTGCACTGTTTTTCCATGAATGATATGTCGTAAAAACCAATGTCAATTTAACACAATGTTTTTATATTTACTGTAAAATGTTGTAACTATTTTACAGTAACATTTTGTAAATGTAAAGTTTTTACTGTAAAATCGACAAAGTCTACTTAACAAGTTATAAAATTAATAATGAAATCCAGAGGCAAATTCATACATTGACTGTTAAAGCCAGCCATAACCCCCCCCCCCTCCAAAAAAAACATTAACTATTTAAAGTTTTGTAAATGTCAAGTTTTTACTGTAAAATCGAAGTCTACTTAAAACAATGTATATAATTAATAATGAAATCCAGAGGCAAATTCATACATTATTGACTGTTACAAGCCAGCCATAAAACCCCCCCAAAAACATTGGTACAGTTTTTATATTTACTGTAAAATAAAAAAAATAAAAACTTTTACAGTTGTAAATGTGAAGTTTTTACTGTAAAATCGACAAGTCTACTAAAAACTATTGTATATAATTAATGAAATCCAGAGTCAAATTCATACATTATTGACTGTTAAAGCCAGCCATAAACCCCCCCAAAAAACATTGGTACAGTTTTTATATTGACTGTAAAATGTTGTACCAAAATTAACTATTTTACAGTAAAGTTTTTTCTGTAAAATAGACACATCTACTTAACAATTTATATAACTAATACTGAAATCCAGAGGCAAATTCATACATTGACTGTTACAAGCCAGCCATAACCCCCCCCAAAAACATTGGTACAGTTTTTATATTTACTGTAAAATGCTGTAAAAAAAATAAATCTATTTTACAGTAAAACTTTGTAACGTGAAGTTTTTACTGTAAAATCAAGTCTAAAAACAATTTATATAATTAATGAAATCCAGAGGCTATTTCATACATTATTGACTGTTACAAGCCAGCCATAAAAAAACCCAAAAAAAACATTGGTACAGTTTTTATATTTACTGTAAAATTAAAAAAATATATACTTTTACAGTAACATTTTGTAAATGTGAAGTTTTTACTGTAAAATCGACAAGTCTACTAAAAACATTTTTTTATAATTAATAATGAAATCCAGAGGCAAATTCATACATTATTGACTGTTAAAGCCAGCCATAAACCCCTCCCTCCAAAAAAAACATGAACTATTTTACAGTAAAATTTTGTAAATGTCAGGTTTTTACTGTAAAATTGACAAGTCTACTTAAAATCCATCCATCCATCTTCTTCCGCTTATCCGAGGTCGGGTCGCGGGGGCAGCAGCCTAAGCAGGGAAGCCCAGACTTCAATTTATATAATTAATAATGAAATCCAGAGGCAAATTCATTCATTATTGACTGTTGCATGCCAGTCATAAACCCCTCTCCCCCCAAAAAAACATTGGTACAGTTTTTATATTTACTGTAAAATGTTGTAAAAAAAAAAACTATTTTACAGTAACATTTTGTAAATGTCAAGTTTTTACTGTAAAATCGACAAGTCTACTTAAAACAATTTATATAATAAATAATGAAATCCAGAGGCAAGTTCATACATTGACTGTTGCAAGCCAGCCATAAACCCCCCCCCCTCCCCCCCAAAAAAACCATTAATACGGTTTTTATATTTACTGTAAAATAAAAAATAAAAAAACTTTTACAGTAACATTTTGTAAAATGTAAATTTTTTACTGTAAAATCGACAAGTCTACTTAAAAAATGTATATAATTAATAATGAAATCCAGAGGCAAATTCATACATTGACTGTTACAAACCAGCCTGGCTCTCAATGAAAACCATTTTGACATCCCTGTGTTAGCAAATTAAACCGCAATGCTTCACTATGGCCACACGAGGGCGCCACAAGTCCAATAAAACACAGGCCAACGCTGTCATAGATCTCTTTATTAAAATATATCAAAGCATTTATCCAAAAATAAATCTTAAACATTCTCTAAACTCTCATTGACACCAGCATAACCCTTAACCTTTAGTAAAAACATGTTCTATTAGTAAAGCCTCTTTTGGAAAAGGAAGGAAGGATCGCCTGTTTCTCGGGGGAAAAAACAGAAAATGTCATACGGTGATTTAACCCTTGTGCACTCCTAGTGCCCAGAACGGGCATTACATGTGTTCCTATGATATGCTTGTGTATTTTAAACCTGCATTGTGTTTTTGATTGCAACGTTAATAGAATAGGATTTAAACAAAAGTATACACACTTTCTGACTCCCCTTATAACTTAGCAGACCCTAATCCGGGTATTTAATTAGGATTTTCCCCCTTAAAACCGCTGAATCTTGCCAAGTGAAAAACAAGAAAATATTGCTGTCATGTAATTGCGCCTTTTAACCACTAGATGGTGCCAGAGAACCAGGAGCGTAACTGAATAATGCCATCAAACCGCTGAAACGATATTTTTTTGTCTATACCGTAAGAAAATCAACGTTATTGACCTCAAATAGTGCATATTTTGCATTTTTCCCATTATATATATATATATAAAAAAAAAAATAGATAAGATTGTTGGTAGAAACTTTCAAGTGTTGAAAGTAAAAAAAAAAAAAAAAAAAGCATTTTATCTCTTAAGGCCCAAGCTGTTTGTTTACATGCTTTTTTTTCTTCTCTTTGCTATTTGGGCTTATTGGACCCTAATTAGAATAAAAACAAAGAATCATCTTTTGATATGATGTACTTAGTCCATAAGTACACAAACGTGTACTTCATGTTTAGTGACATGCTAATTCTTATTTTTACACTTTTTTTTCCAAATTCCATTGTATGTTATACTCTTCTGACACCACCAGATGGCAGTATAAGTGTCCACCTAAGCAGCCATAAGACCCCAATTCAGTAGTGTACACAATTTTGGAAATAAGAGCTCAAAAGGTGCTGTCCACGCATGTGGCCACTAAGCCTTTAGAGCATGGTGTCAAACTCTGGCCCGCGGGCCAAAATTTCACTTGGCCCTTGAGGTGATATCAAATTAACACTAGAGCTGGCCCGCCGATTATATACAGCGGCGGCGCCGCGGTAGCACCGCATTCACCGCTAATTCTCATACTTGCCAACCCTCCCGGGAGACTCCCAGATTTCAGTGCCCCTTCCGAAAATCGTCACGTCCGCTTTTCATCCAGTCCAACGAGTGCTGGCCCAGTCACATAATAAGTGCGGCTTCTGCACGCACACACAACAGCGATACAGGTTACACTGAGGGTGGCCGTATAAACAACTTTAACACTGTTAGAAATATACGCCAAACAAGAATGACAAACACATTTCGGGAGAATAATCCGCACCGTAACACAACATAAACACAACAGAACATTTACCCAGAACCCTTTGCAGCACTAACTCTTCCGGGACGCTACAAGGTGTGTGTGTGTGTGTGTGTGTGTGTGTGTGTGTGTGTGGTTGGGTTTGGTGGTAGCAGGGGGTGTATTTTGTAGCGTCCCGGAAGAGTTAGTGCTGAGTTAGGAGCTTCTCTTGTTTAAAGCGGACGTGACGACAGCTCGTAGAGGACGTTAAAGGCAGTGCCTTTAAGGCACGCCTCCAAGACTGTGGTCCGGGTGGACTACGAGATATAATGACTGATGAACACCTTCGTTCGATAATGAAGGTTGCCTCAGCTCAAAGCCTGAGCCCCGACATTAATGAACTAGCATCCAAGAAAAGATGGCAGGTATCTGGCTTGGGCACATCAGATTAGATCAGTGTGTTGCAAACTGAGCAGTTTAAAGTCCTGAATGGTTGTTTTATTCATTGTTATTTTATTTTCTAATTTATTAGCCTGTGGAAAAAGTTAATGTTGATATTTACCTCAGAAGGCTGCAAATAGAAAAAGAGGCATTCAATTTTTGTTTAAATTGTATTTGTTATGCTATTGATATTTTTTAATTATTATTATTATTTGAAACTAGATTTTGCATGTCACTATAAAGTTATATAAGCCTTGCTTGTTCAATATTCAATGCAAAACTTGTTTGGGTCCCTATTAAAGGGTTAATTTGTTCAACCTTGGCCCGCGGCTTTGTTCAGTTTTAAATTTTGGCCCACTCTGTATTTGAGTTTTTAATTAAGATTGCACAAAAACCCATACAAATGGTAAAAACTGTATCAATAGATCTGAAGTTGCTAAAAACTCATAGAAGCGGCAAAAGTGAAAACAAAAATATTGCCGAGTTATCGATCTTCCGGTTGCACAAGGGTTAACGGCTGAAAAGGCACAACTAAAAACACGTCGGTGGTCTTCAGTCTTGGGAACAATCCAGACGGTTGCCGTGCACCCAGTAGCAGA